>NW_027591014.1:20000-130030 GCF_964213995.1 Mustelus asterias | reverse complement strand
CACTATAAGAATGATAGAAACATAGAAACCTCAAGCACAAAACAGGCCCTTCGGCCCCACAAGCTGTGCCGAACATATCCCCACCCTTCAGGCCTACCTATAACCCTCCATCCTATTTTGTCCCATGTACTCATCCAGGAGTATCTTAAAAGACCCTATTGAGTTTGCCTCCACCACCACTGACGGCAGCCGATTCCACTCGCCCACCACCCTCTGTGTGAAAAACTTCCCCTTAACATCTCCCCTGTACCTACCCCCCAGCACCTTAAACCTGTGTCCTCTCGTAGCAGCCATTTCCACCCTGGGAAAAAGCCTCTGAGAGTCCACCCGATCTATGCCTCTCAACATCTGATATACCTCTATTAGGTCTCCTCTCATCCTATGGCTCTCCAAGAAGAAAAGACCGAGCTCCCTCAGCCTATCCTCATAAGGCATGCCACTCAATCCAGGCAACATCCTTGTAAATCTCCTCTGCACCCTTTCAATCTTTTCCACATCCTTCCTGTAATGAGGCGACCAGAACTGAGCACAGTACTCCAAGTGGGGTCTGACGAGGGTCTTATATAGCTGCATCATTATCCCCGGACTCCTAAACTCAATCCCTCGATTGATAAAAGCCAGCACACCATACGCCTTTTTAACCACCTCCTCCACCTCCGGGGCCGATTTTACAGTCCTATGGACCCGGACCCCAAGGTCCTTCTGATCCTCTACAGTACTAAGAGTCTTTCCCTTTATATTGTACTCCTTCATCCCATTCGACCTGCCAAAATGGACCACTACGCATTTATCTGGGTTGAAGTCCATCTGCCACTTCCCCGCCCAGTCTTGCATCCTATCTATGTCCCTCTGTAACTTCTGACATCCCTCCAGACTATCCCTCCACTTCCTCATCCAGGTCATTTATGAAAATGACAACCAGTAAGGGTCCCAGAACAGATCCCTGGGGCACACCACTGGTGACCGACCTCCAATTAGAAAAAGACCCATCTATAGACACTCTCTGCCTCCTTTGGGCAAGCCAGTTGTGGATCCACCGGGCAGCAGCCCGTTGGATCCCATGCCCTCTCACTTTTTCGAGAAGCCTTGCATGGGGGACCTTATCGAACGCCTTGCTAAAATCCATATAAACCACATCTACCGCTTTCACTTCGTCAATGTGTTTAGTCACATTTTCAAAGAACTCCACCGGGCTCGTAAGGCACGATCTGCCTTTGACAAAGCCATGCTGAGTATTCTTGAGCATACTAAACCCCTCTTAATGCTCATAAATCTTGTCCCTCAGGATGTGGAAGCTTAGGAGAGGGTGCAAAGGAGGTTTACCAGGATGCTGCCTGGTTTGGAGGTTAGGTCTCATGAGGAAAGGTTGAGGGTGCTGGGGCTTTTCTTTTTATAGAGGAGGAGGTTGAGAGGCGACTTAATAGAGGTTTATAAGATGATCAGGGGGATAGATAAAGTGGACGTTCAGAGACCATTTCCTCGGATGGATGTAGCTGTTACGAGGGGGCATAACTATAAGGTTCATGGTGGGAGATATAGGAGGCATGTCCGAGGTAGGTTCTTGACGCAGAGAGTGGTTGAGGTGTGGAATTGACTGCCTGCTGTGATAGTGGAGTCGGACACTTTAGCAACTTTCAAGCTGTTCTTGAATAGGCACATGGATCACACCAGAGTGATAGGGAGTGGGATAGCTTGATCTTGGTTTCGCAGAAAGCTCGGCACAACATCGAGGGCCGAAGGGCCTGTACTGTGCTGTGCTGTTCCATGTTCTAAGCTAATCCCAATTGCCCGCATTTGGCCTATATCCCTCTATGCCCATCTTAACCATGTAACTGTCTAAATGCTTTTTAAAACACAAAATTGTACCCGCCTCTCCTCCTACCTCTGGCAGCTTGTTCCAGACACTCACCACCCTCTGTGTGAATAAAATTGCCCCTCTGGACACTTTGGATCTTTCGCCTCTCACCCTGAACCTGTGCCCTCTAGTTTTAGACCACCCCCCCTCCCCCCCCCCCCTCTCCGCGTGCCCCCCCCCCCCCCCGCCACCCATCAACTTTGGAAAAATATATTGACTATCAAGCTAATCTGTGCCCCTCATCACCCCTCAGCCTTCTACGCTCCCGAGAAAAAAGTCCCAGTCTATCCAGCCTCTCCTTATAACTCAAACCATCAAGTCCGGGTCGCATCCTCGTAAATCTTTCCTGCAGTCTTTCTTGTTTAATAATATTCTTTCTACAATAGGGTGACCAGAAGTGTACACAGTATTCCAAGTGTGGCCTTGTCAATGTCTTGTACAACTTCAACAAGACGTCCCAAATCCTTTATTCAATGTTCTGACCAATGAAACCAAGCATGCCGAATGCCTTCTTCACCACTCTGTCCACCTGTGACTCCACTTCCAAGGAGCTATGAACATGTACCCCGAGATCTCTTTGTTCTGTAACTCTCCCCAGTGCCCTACCATTAACTGAGCAAGTCCTGCCCTGGTTCAATCTACCAAAATGCATCACCTCGCATTGATCTAAATTCAAATCCATCTGCTATTCGTCAGCCCAATTGATCAAAATCCTGTTGCAATCGGAGATAACTTTCTTCACTGTCCAATATGCCACCAATCTTGGTATCATCTACAAACTTACTAACCATGCCTCCTATATTCTCATCCAAATCAATAATATAAATGACAAATAACAGTGGACCCAGCACTGATCTGAGAGGCACACCGCTGGTCACAGGCCTCCAGTTTGAAAAACAACCCTCGACAATCACCCTCTGGCTTCTGTCATCAAGCCAATGTTATATCCATTGAGACACCTCACCCTGGATCCCGTGAGATTTAACCTTATGCAACAACCGACCATGCGGTACCTTTTCAAAGGCCTTGCTAAAATCCATGCAGACAACATCAACTGCACTGCCATCATCTACCTTCTTGGTTACCCATTCAAAAAAACTGAATCAAATTTGTGAGACATGATTTTCCACTCACAAAGCCATGCTGACTGTCCCTAATCAGTCCTTGCGTCTCTAAATGCCTGTAGGTCCTGTCTCTCAAAATGCTTTCCAACAACTTACCCACCACAGATGTGAGGCTCACTGACCTCGGTAAGCTGCGATTACCTCAGTCCAAATGCACAGAGGCAAGTCTGCCGAGAGGCAGGTTTTTTACAAAATTCAAGATCAGACAATTAGAAACCAGAGATGCACCAGGACACATTATCAAGTGTAAAAGGGCAGTTATACATTTCCCGACAAACAAATCACCACTAGATACATGGGGCAGACGTGTTTCAGTCAAACAAAATACTTGATGCCTATATATGGCTGAAACTAGACATTTTGGCGCACAGCACACAAACACAAAGGGTCCACAATTAAAACACATGAACACCCATTGAAACCCATCAAAAATGCTGTGAAACAAATCAGACCAAAGTACATGATAGACCGAATCTTCAGAAGCTTCGAGAAGGTAGCCAGAAAGGTATAGTTGTATTTTAATTTTAATTTTCTTATTGACCCAACAAATTCAGTTAAACGGCTGCAAGATGAAATAGTTGTGTTTTGTTGCCTTGTTCTGTATTGGATTCATCTCCTATAGGATTGGCTGGGAGATTTCTAGAGCTTGGCAGAGATGTTCAATGTTTGCTCGATTCACTGTAAAGTTCCAGCTGGATACCTGTCCCCTGCTCACTGAATCTACACAATGGAGCTCAATGAAAATGATTCATCTTCCACAGCCTTTCTCTCGGTTGAACTCGTTGTGAATCCTCGGCTACAACAACACATATATTCCAGCAAGATTTTGGTTCAGCTTCTCCCAACAGCACTGATTGGCTCCTCTGCCCCTGGTACCAAGCCAGCACCAATGGATCATGACCAATGTTCGCTGGCACCACTGATTATCCCGAGTATTCTGCCCTACAGTGCTCCATATCCCAGAAACCACAAACACTGATTCAAAGGATATCGAAGCAATTTTAAACATGGTTTACCCAGTAGGAGGACATGGAGAAGGCCATCAATCCCATCACCATTGCTCTACCTGCCATGTCCACTGGGTTGTGTCCATATGGAAAGGTTTTATTTTAGCTGATACCAACATATGAATTAGGAGTAGAAGTGGCCCATTCGAGCGCTCGAGCCTGTTCCGCCGCCATTCAGTAAGATCACAGCTGATCTGAATGTGTCTTATCTCTGCCGACCTCTGAGAACCATTGACTCCCTTGTTAGTCAGGAATCTATCTACTTCTGTCTTCAAAATGTTCATTGACCCTGTCCTCCACCACTTTCTGGGGAAGAGAGTTCCAAACATTGCACAGACTGTCAGACAGAATATATCGGATAATCTTCCCACTCTGATTGTGACCCAAATGAAACCCAAGGGTGTTTGTCCATCAAGCCAAGGCCCTTGATTGGTTGATATTTCATGATATTACAGAGCAAGCCTCGCTCTCACACTGAGCATCACCTTGAGATTAAACATCAGAGTCGGTTCAGCAGCACAACCAGTTCCAGTGGAACTCACAGACTCTTACTAACGGCCTGATCGATCTCAGAGTGAAGGTGGGCGGGTAAGAAGTGATTGGTTTGTCTCAATATCATTACCTTGTAATGTAATGTGTGAACATGATAATGAGCAATGTGATGATTATAACAGAGCCAGTAATATTGATGCAGAGTAGGATGGAACAGCTGAAGTTGCGGTTGCTAATAAATCTTCAATATTGTTGCTCATAGATAGTCTGGGTCCTGGAACTTGGGTAAAGATGGTCACACAGCCCAGCTCTCAGGTATGTCTCTCACTGACTGGCTGCTACCTGTCCTTGAATTTGGTGCTCACTCCGTGCTGTGTGAATGTTTGCAGCTGTATTACTGGCGTCAGTCTGAAGTGTGGGCAGTAGTACCTTCCTTTACTGTGCCTCACACTAAAGGTTCAGGAAGACATTTACCACCTTCTCCACTCTCCCCTCCACTTGTACATAATAAATCTGAACAGAAGCGGTTCATCAACTATTGCCCTTCTCTTGGGCAGCGACTTATTGAAAAGTCTGGATCTAAACAACATGTATAGTGCAGTCTGAATTGGAATCGGCTCCATGTAAACCTTCCCATTGGCAGCAATCAATTCCCCAGCCAATGATTAAAGCCCAGCCTCAGTGGGTCCTGATCAATGTCTCCGGCATCATTGATGATCTGGAGCATTCAGCTCTACAAACTCAACAGGATGTTGGAACATTGGGTTCATCCTTCACTCGGGGAATGTGGCAGGGAGAAGGCTGATATTCTCATTAAGGCCAGTCCCTCCTCTTATTCGCTGAATTTGTTTTTACATTCTAGCTCCTTCAATCATGACGGCCAAAGTGAAACCCAGGGATGTTTCCCCAAGACCCGCATCAGGATGAGGCCCTTTAACTGGATGAGGGAAACTGTGGTATCACAGTGAGATCACACATTTCATTGGGTTTGTAAACTGGATAAAGTAGAGACAGGAGGCTACACACACCCCGTTCAAGGTGACAGAAATGTAGCTGCACCGACCCTTACCCTCTGGTTGTCCCCTTTAGGAGTGAAAGCGGATGTGCAGAAGGTCTGAACATCTTTGTTTTGCGAAGGGAGCTTGAACAATGGAACATTGGTAGCCAGCTGGCACTCACAAGGTTGGTGCTGTAAAATGTTTATTTTTACAGGTAGTTGAGAACCTTCCTCTTGAGGCGACTGATTGATATTGAATGCAGTGTCGGGATGGAAGGAATGACTAAATAAGGGCAGAGTGAACACATCAACATTCAGCTGCTCAGATTTTCCACCAACACCGAGCACTCAGACGTGAGAAAGGAAGTGTGGAGAGTTGAAGAAATTCTTCATTCAGACACTTAGCACGAAAAGTTTTGGAGGCAGAAACTGGGAAATAGTTTGAAGAAGTTGGAAGTTGTTCAACTCCAGAACTTATGGAATCTTCTGCTTTTCGTGCTAAGCTGACACCAGTAAAATTACAAGAAATGTAACAAACCAGTCAGTTTTACACTCAGAACCTTCAGTATTTATGGGGTGAATGGTTTTACTATTTGAGGGAAGCTATAAAATCCCTGTTGTTATACTTGTTACTGTCCAGTATTTTCTGTGTCTAATTTCTTCTTCTGCTGCAGGAACATGGTTCGTGTCAGGGTGAATGTGCAGAAATGGGGTTTTAACCAAACTGCCACAGAGTGAAATCATGAGAAATGAAGTATCAAAGGCAAGTGGATTAATTACAAGAGAGATCGAATCCCAACCCAAGACCAATCATTGTCTGTAGAAAGCTAAGGAGGAATGGAGGACAATTGAAATTCTCCTCACGGCATCATCCTCTGTGTCCCAGTCTTTTTCTTTATAATTGACGGTCTGTAGCTACCTTCCCACCGACCTCTATCTAAATGCTGTGTCACTGGGAATGGTTGAGGGATGAGAACATTGCAAATTTTACAGGAAAGTTAGATAAATATGTGAAGTAGTAGAACCTGTTAGTCAAACTGAAAGGGATGGGAATAGAGAATTGTGAGAGTGAGAAATGCATTGAGTGGAGTGAAAACAAAGTCAGTGTTAGTGCAGGGTGAGAGTGAGACATGGCTGTGATGACACAATGATGTGGCTGAGTGAGCACTTGGCTTTTCAGATGAGGATGTGAGGAAGTGTCTGGAGAGACAGGAATGAATGCAGGTGTAAGGGGTGTTGTTTTGTGGAGTTCATAGAATCATAGAAACCCTACAGCACAGGAAGAGCCCATTCGGCCCATCGAATCTGCACCGACCACAATCCCACCCAGGCCCTACCCCCATATCTCTACATATTTACCCACTAATCCCTCTAACCTACGCTTCTCAGGACACTAAGGACAATTTTAGCGTGGCCAATCAAAATAACCCGCACATCTTTGGACTGTGGGAGGAAACCGGAGCACCCGGAGGAAACCCACGCAGACACGAGGAGAATGTGCAAACTCACACAATGACAGTGACCCAAGCCGGGAATCGAACCCAGGTCCCTGGAGCTGTGAAGCAGCAGTGCTAACCACTGTGCTACCGTGCCGCCCTACTATCCAGTTGTGCTGGGAAATGCTGGGAAAGTAAGAGTGTGAGTCTCGGCTCCTGAGCGAGTTACGTCACGCACTTTCCTGACCTCCTGATGTCCATGAACTTCTTGAAACACTTTTCCCATGTTTGAGGGACCACAATGTTCCTGCTCACTTTCTCAGCCACTTCCATTCATGCCTGCTGGTTTTACGAGGCTGGCCTTTTCCTTCCGTCCTTGGCAAATGTGACCTCATTTCAATCACCAGATCCCACAGCAAGAGCTCCATCTGAGTGTCTGAGCCATGCGGGATGTGAGGGGAAATGTGGACACGGCTTTTCCAATTCTCCTCTCCATTCCTGTGATTGCTGAAGCCTCAGGAGAGGATTGTACAATTCAGCCATCAGAACCTCTGGCTGATCAAACGGTATCCAGCTGATGCAGATCTCAGCAATGACCTGCTATGAAATCCAAATCCTCTTGAGAAATGTTTCCTTTCAAAGATTCAGTGAATCAATGCCAGACTCAGAATCAGGGTGCTAATGCCTTGGTTGAATTAAATGTGTTAAATGCTGCCATTCTGACCTCAGAGACATCATCGAGAATCCCAATTCATTTCAAGAATAAGGACAACCCTCCTTTAATTTAGGGAATCATAATTTTCCCAAACACGATCCAATTGTTACTCTGGGTGATGAAGCTTGATACTGCGAGGCCAAGTATATCAATGGAGTGTTGTTGATGGACAACCCTCCTTTAATTTAGTGAATCATAATTTTCCCAAACACTGGGCTGGATGTTGAGGTAGAATTCTCATCAGATTATTGTTCACCAGCAGTGCAATAACAGGAAAACTACAGACACTCCATCTGCTGCAAATACACCGGCAGCATGTGTCACACTTATAGCTCAAGCTGATTTCACTCTTCACGCTGGAACCATTGGCTAATATTTCATCAGCGGATTTAAGTCACCATTCCCACACAAGTGTCTCCACCATCTTTGACCTCAGCACTACTTGGCTACTTCCTAGAATTCTGTGCAGTATATTTGAATGAGAATCATCCCCCTTGTAAACTGGTAAAGGTACTGGACCCCTTATCCAGCGTCCCAGAAACAGGAGGGTCTCAAAAACCTATTACACTTGACGCTGACGCCACATGATACAATTTGGAATTGACGCACAGAGTATTTTGTCAAGTCCCAGATTCCCATATCCATAATCAGCACACGCAGTTTAACCATTGCTCGAACATGTATCTCTCTGTATAATTCCAGACTTTATTACGAGTCTTTTCATGTCAAAAGTCCCGTGGCTGGCAGGAGCACCAAGACAAAAGGTCACTGACGATGAAGCAGAAAGTAGAGTTACTGATGCGTCTGGAGAAAGGCACCTCAGGGAAAAGGTTAAGCAAATAGAATGGTGTTGGGACATCAACCATTTATGATCTGAAGAAGCAAATGGAGAAATTAAATGTTATTCTGACAGTGATGTGCCCAAATTAATGGATAATAGGAAAACCCTCCATCAGTTAAAGACTGTCCATGTAGACAAAGTGTTATTAGAGTGAATCATACACTGTCAGAGTGCAACATATCCATTACCATGGCCAAAGCGAAAGTGTTCCATAAAGAACTGGGCATAACAACACCATGTTATTGAGCGTCAGGGTGGCAGAACAAGTTTACAAACTGCCATGGTGTGTGTGTGTGCTGAAAGTATATGGTGAAGAAACCTTCACTGATCATGAAGCTGCAGAGACATACTTGGATGAATTTTCCATGATAATATTGGAAGAAGGTCAAAGAGCAGGGCATGTGAACATGTGTTATTGGCAACAGTCAGAAGATTACATTGTTCAAAGGGATCAGAGTCTTCCCTGTTGTTTACAAGGCCAATCAATCAGTGCACATGGATGACTCAACCAATTTCCCTTGATTGGTCCGAGAGCCATTTTGTCCCTGAAGCCAGGGCTCAGTGTCGGTCTCTGGGGGTTCCTGAGAGCTGCATGGTTATTTTCTCCTCATCAGGAACATTGTTTTCAGAACTTATTTTCTGCCCAAATGTGCGTCCTCCATTCAGCCCAAGGATCAATGCATTTTGCGGGCAATCGCGACCAGATACAAGGCTGAATTCATGCACAAAATGCTCATTGCATTGAACAGAGGCTTGGGTGGGAGGGAATTCCAAGTAATATTCAATGTGAACCATGCACTCTGCAGTGCTGCCAAGGCTGGGCCAATGGTACCCCAAGGTAGTTTGATAAATGGAAGGCACAACCTCAAGCCATTTCCCACGTTACTAAATGGTGATGGTGAAATTAAACCTGAATTTAGAGTTTTTCATCTCTCTGAGGAGAAAACGTTGCTAAAGATCTATTAGCAAATGTGAAAGTCCTGCTTTCTCTTCGTCAGATGATATGCAATTTGAGTTGTAAAATTATGAAATAATAAAAGTACAATAATGAAATGAAAGTATTTATTTCTCATTCCTTCTCCGTGTTTTATCAGCATGCCATCCAGAAACCAGAATCCATAAACTACAGGACATGTTTAAACGGTGTAGTCAGTGCCTGAACCTTCAATATTCACAACCTGTCTCAGTACGGTAGACATCTCATCCTCGGTGGTTATGTAATTTGAGTTGTAAAATTATGAAATAATAAATGTAAAATAATGAACTAAACACCTTGTCGTCTCTATTTCTCATTCCTTCCCCATGTTTTATAAGCACGCCTGAAAGAGCCCAAAATCTGCCAAATCCACAAGATCAGAACATGTTGGATCCAAGACATCCCAGGTATGGGGTCTGGTTCCTGTACATTGTAAAATCCTCTCCCATCTGTGAGAAATGCAGCATTTTCCTGCCATCTTCCAGAAATTTCCTTGATTGGTGATGTAGAAATTAAACCTGAATTTAACGGTGTCCGTGTGTCCGAGAAGAAAGATATTTTGTAAATATTGCTGGTATTTTTGAAAGACTTTCCTGTGCTGAAGCCCAGCTGTTGGATGAAGAAGATGTTGAGGATTCTGTAATATTGGCAACAATGCTGAAATTCACTGCCAAGTTCCACACAATGGAATAGACACCATGGTCTTGACCAAGAATAAAGAGAATGAGAGCGGTGATGATGAAGATGAATCTGTCTATTGACAGGTGAATAAGGATCACGGAGGAACTGATTCATGGCATCGATCAGAAGAGCTTCATTACAGAGCAGCATATTATGTGGGTCTAAAAGGTACAAAGGTGTTTCGGAAAGAAAACCCCATGTACTTGAAACAATTTAAGCTGCAGGACATGTTTAAAAGACACACATTAAACCCTGAACTGTCAACATTCACAGCCTGTGTCTGAATGGCAGCTGTCTCTTCCTCAGTGGATCTGTAATTTGAGTTGTAAAATGATGAAATAATAAATGTACAATAATGAGCTAAAAGCCTTGTCGTCTTTATTTCTCATTCCTTCTCCATGTTTTATCAACACAGCAGATAGGGCACAAAATCTGCCAAATCAGCCCGAACCTTCAATTTTCACAGCATCTGTCAGTGTGACAGCTGCCTCTCCCTCGGTTGCAATGCAATATGTAAAATTATGAAATAATAAAAGTATAATAATTAAATTAGAAAAGCCTCAGGGTCTTTATTTCTCACTGATTCTCCGTGTTTTACAAGCACGCGATCCAGAACTCCAAATCCACAATTCTGGAACAAGTCCAGTGCCCAGCGCCTCCGATACGGGATCCAGTACCTGTACATTGTAAAACCCGGTTCATTCTGCTGCTAATGCAGCATTTTCCTCTTACCTGCCTCAGCCCCGGTGATTGGGGGATTATTTGTTTGATTTCTGTATTTAATGCTGAGTTATATTTCGGTGTCAACAAGCTGAGTGCGAGGATGCTAAAAATGACCAATCAATAGAGGCACACGGGTTGTGGAAACCAAATCGATGTGATCTACAGAGTTTTAGTATCAAAATAAATGTCTGACAATTGTATCAGGCCTGAAGATATTTTACTGAGGCAGATGTCCAGGGCATCACTCACCTTGATATGCACTTCCCGACTGTCTCACCACACCACGGAAGCACCTTGAACCTCTGATGATGACATGTGTGAGCACCAGGTCGACACAATCAAGCTGAATCAGGAGGCTCAGACTTTCATGGCAGGTCTTGCTGATGTCTGCAGCCCCTGGTAACAAGGCCTCCCCCACAGTGGAGCAGGAGGACATGCATTGCCAATGCTTGTTAAGGTGCCTGTCACTGGAGGATCACATCCTGTCCTCTTCCTTCCCTGCAGTTCTGCTCACTCTTTATTGAAAGGGTTGAAAATAGTGAATTATGAGAGTGGGAAATGCATTGAGTGGAGTGAAAACAAAGACAGTGTTTGCGCAGGGTGAGAGTGAGACATGGATTTGAAGGGACAACAGTGAGACTGACTGAGCATTTAGTTTCGAGATGAGGATGTAAGGTAGTGCTGATAAACTGATACGTTGTAAAACTATTCATTCAGCATCCAGTAGTTTCCTGTTGTCTGTTTGTCGGTCCTTGTGGGGAGTATGTTCTAACGTTTTTTCCAGTGGGAATTGGTTTCTGCTTTTCTACAGGGAGGTGGCGAGTTGTTGGTGAATATCTAGTAAGTGGTCAAGGTCCATTTTCCCAAGGTTGAAATTTGTCCTGCACTTTGCGATAAGATTTATTAATATCTAAAATAAATAACTGAATGAAATAATTAAGTCGTTAGTTTAAGATCAGAAGTATATCAGGACAGTTGATGTGTGATGACTGCAGTATGTGGGTGCTCATGGATACTGGTGTTATTCAGAGCAAGTATGTCTGCAATAAGTATCTGCGGCTTGAGGAGCTTCGGCTCAGAGACATTCAGCTGGAGTTTGACTCTGCAACATATCAGGGAGGGAAAGTTTTACCTGGAAGCTTTGTTTCAGGAGGCGGTCACACGGCTTCAGAAAAAACTTTCCAGTTTGGAAAGTGGTCAGGGACAGGAGGATGTGACGGCTGCTGAGGTAGGTAAGGGAACCCAGAGGACAGGAGTGCAGAAGTGTCAGCGACTGCAAGTGCACAACAGTGCTACCAAATAAACCTGTCGGACTTTAACCTCCTGTTTCCTGTGCTGTACTGTTCTGTGATTTTTGTTCTTTGAAGGCATTCCGCATGATTGGTTTCATTGGCCAGAACATTGAATACTGGATTTGGGACGTCTTGTTGAAGTTGTACAAGACATTAAACATAGAAACATAGAAACCCTATAGTACAGAAAGAGGCCGTTCGGCCCATCTAGTCTGCACCGACCACAATCCCACTCAGCTTTGAGGTTCTTTCAGCTGATTTGGATGAGAATGGAGAATAAAGGGTGGATGAGTCATCGAGGTTTACAGCATGGAAATAGGCCCTTCGGCCCAACTTGTCCATGCCGCCCAATTTTTACCACTAAACTAGCCCCAATTGCCCGCATTTGGCCCATATTCCTCTATACCCATCTTACCCATGCAACTTTCTAAATGTCTTTTTTTAATACAAAATTGCACCCGCCTCTACTACGGCCACTGGCACCTTGCTCCTGACACTCACCAACCTCTGAGTGAAAAGGTTGCCCCTCTGGAAACTTTTGTATCTCTCCTGTCTCACCTTAAACCTATGCCCTCTAGTTTTAGACTCTCTCACCTTTGGGAAATGATGTTGACTCTCTAGCTCATCTATGCCTCTCATTATTTTATAAAAATCTGTAAGATCACCCCTGAACCTACTGCGTTCCAGGGAAAAAGGTCCCAGTCTATCCAGACTCTCCTTCTAACTCAAACCATCAAGGCTCAGTAGCATTCTAATAAATATTTTCTGCACTGTTTCTAGTTTAATCATATCCTTTCTCTAATAGGGTGACCAGAACTGTACACGGTATTCCAAGTGTGGCACGGTAGCACAGTGGTTACCACTGCTGCTTCACAGCTCCAGGGACCTGGGTTCGATTCCCGGCTTGGGTCACTGTCTGTGTGGAGTTTGCACATTCTCCTTGTGTCTGCATGGGTTTCCTCCGGGTACCCCGGTTTCCTCCCACAGTCCAAAGATGTGCGGGTTAGGTGGATTGATCATGCTAAAATTGTCCCATAGTGTCCTGGGATGCGTAGATTAGAGGGATTAGTGGGTAAATATGTAGCAATATGGGGGTAGGGCCTGAGTGGGATTGTGGTCGGTGCAGACTCGATGGGCCGAATGGCCACTTTCTGTACTGTAGAGTTTCTATTTTTCTATGTTTAATGTCTTGTACAACTTCAACAATACGTCCCAAATACAGTATTCAACGTTGTGGCCAATGAAACCAAGCATGCTGAATGCCTTCAAAGAACAGTACAGCACAGGAAACAGGCCCTTCGGCCCTCCAAGCCTATGCCGCTCCTTGGTCCAACTAGATCAATCGTTTTTATCCCTCCATTCCCAGGCTGCGCATGTGACTATCCAGGTAAGTCTTAAACGATGTCAGCGTGTCTGCATCCACCACCCTACTTGGCAACGCATTCCAGGCCCCCACCACCCTCTGTGTAAAAAACATCCCTCTAATACCTGAGTTATACTTCGCCCCTCTCACCTTGAGCCCGTGACCCCTCGTGATCGTCACTTCTGATCTGGGAAAAACCTTCTTCACTACCTTATCCATCTGTGACTCCAATTTCAAGGAGCTATGAACGCGTACCCCTAGATGTCTTTGTTCTTTCACTTTCCCAAACGCCCTACTATTAACTGAGTCAGTCCTACCGTGGTTCAATCTACCAAAATGAATCACCTCGCATTTATCTAAATTAATCTCCATCTGCCATTCGTCAGCCCACTGGCCCAATTGATCAAGATCTCGTTGCAATCTGAGATAACCTTCTTCACTGTCCACCAATCTTGGTATCATCTGCAAAGTTGCTAACCATCCCTCCTAAATTCTCATCCAACTCATTAATACAAATGACAAATAACAGTGGACCCAGCACTGATCCCTGAGGCATTCCGCTGGTATCAGGCCTCCAGTTTGAAAAACAACCCTCTACAGCCCTCTGGCTTCTGTCATGAAGCCAATTTTCTATCCATTTAGTTACCTCACCCTGGATCCCGTGAGTTTTAACCTTATGCAACAACCTACCATGTGGTACATTGTCAACGGCCTTTGCTAAAGTCTATAGACAACATCAACTGCACTGCCCTCATCTACCTTCCTGGTTACCCCTTCAAAAGATTCAACCAAATGTGTACACAGTACTCCAGCCGTGGCCTCACCAACGCTCATACCTCTAATACAACTCCAGCATGACCTCTCTGCTTTTGTAATCTATACCCCGACTGACAATGTTGAACAGTAATATTCCAGCAAAGACTAATCACTGGCAGCCCCTCATCACACCTCAGTAGCTATAGAAGCTGGTCGGGTCTGTGGTCCCATGAGCTGTCCCTCTGGTCAGGAGGGAACCACTGCCGTTCCATCAGCCCAGGTGTTCTGCTCCGGGGAGCGACTTCACTCTCTCCAAAGTTAGGAGGTGATGGGAGGGAGCCTCCTCATAGCAGACGTCATGTATCCTCTTTTTTGGGTGGAGCGGTGTCACAGTGGACAGCGCTGCTGCCTCAAGAACAAGGGACCCGGGTTCACTTCCCGGCTTGGGCCACTGCCTGTGCAGAGTCTGCAGGTTCTCCCCATGTCTGCGTGGGTTTCCTCCGGTTTCCTTCCACAGTCTGAAAGACGTGCTGGTTAGTTGCATTGGCCATGCGAAATTCTCCCTCAGTGTACCCGAACAGGAGCCAGAGTGTGGCGACTAGGGGATTTTCACAGTAACTTCATTGTAGTGTTAATGTAAGCCCACTTGTGTCATGAATAAATCCACTTTAATCTGTTGCAATCACCTACCAGGAACTCCAATGGCAGCGAGAATAGGATAGTAAATGGCTCCAGCTTGACCGATAGTGGATCGGTGTGTTTTCTGAGAGAAGCGATGGTGTCATAGAGTCATAGAGGTTTACAGCATGGAAACAGGCCCTTCGGCCCAACTTGTCCTTGCCGCTCTTTTTTTAAAAACCCCTAAGCCAATCCCAATTGCCCGGATTTGCCCTGTATCCCTCTATACCCATTATGAAGATGTAACTATCTAAATGCTTTTCAAAAGATAAAATTGTACCCGCCTCTATTACTACCTCTTGCACCTTGTTCCAAACACTCACCACCCTCTGTGAGAAAAAATTGCCCCTCTGGACACTTTTGTATCTCTCCCCTCTCACCTTAAAACTATGCCGTCTAGTTTTAGACTCCCCTACCTTTGGGAAATGATATTGACTATCTCGCTGATCTGTGCCCCTCATTATTTCATAGACCTCTACAAGATCACCCCTCAGCCTCCTCCGCTCCAGAGAAAAAAGTCCCAGTCTATCCAGCCTCTCCTTGTAACTCAATCCATCAAGTCCCTGCAGCATCCTAGTAAATCTTTTCTGCACTCTTTCTAGTTTAATAATATCCTTTCTGTAATAAGATGACCAGAATTGCACACAGTATTCCACGTGTGGCCTTACCAATGTCTCATACAACTTCAACAAGACGTCCCAACTACTATATTCAATGTTCTGACCGATAAAGCCAAGCATGTTGAATGCCTTCTTCACCACTGTGTCCACCTATGACTCCACTTTCAAGGAGCTATGTACATTTACCCCTAGATCTCTTTGTTCTGTAACTCTCCCCAACGCCCTACCATTAACTGAGTAAGTCGTGCCCTGGTTCAATCTACCAAAATGCATGTCATCGCATTTGTCTAAATTAAACTCCATCTGCCATTCGTCCGCCCACTGGCCAATTGATCAAGATCCCGTTGCAATTGGAGATATCGTTCTTCACTGTCCACTATGCCACCAATCTTGGTGTCATCTGCAAACTTACTAGCCGTGCCCCCTATATTCTCTTCCAAATCGTTTATGTAAATGACAATAACAGTGGGCCCAGCACTGATCCCTGAGGCACACCACTGGTCACAGGCCTCCAGTTTGAAAAACAGCTCTCTACAACCACCCTCTGGCTTCTGTCTGCCCGTGGCGTAAACCATGGCCATTTACTGAGGTCTCACACTGAAGGTCTTCTCTTTAATACACAGCAGAAACACTCCTGAGACTCGGCAGAACAACCTATTAGAGTAATCAATTACAGGTGAGAAAACAAACAACACACTGCAATGCTGGCGCTGTGAAGGAGCAATGATTGGATTTGATTTGTTTTATTATTGTCACATGTATCAGTATACAGTGAAAAACATTGTTTCTTGCAAGCTATACTGACAAAGCATACCCTTCAAAAAGGAGAGGATGCAGAATGTCGTGTTACCATCATAGCTAGAGAAATATCAACTTAATATAATAATAAGTTATTACATTATATATATATATATATATATATACATATATATAGTATCAATATATAGATATATATTATATATGGTAACCTTATTAATATAAGATGGGTCTAGTCAAAAGTCTGATGGCAGCAGGGAAGAAGCTGCAGTCGCGTCCGTCGGTACATGGCCTTAAACTTTTGTATCTTTTCCCCGATGGAAGTCGGTGGAAGAGAGAATATCCGGGGTGCGTGGGGTCCTTGATTACGCCGGCTGCTTTTCCCGACGATGCAGGAAGTGTAGACAGAGTCAATGGGTGGGAGGCTGGTTTGAGTGATGGACTAGGTTTCATTCACAACCGTTTATAGTTTCCTGCTGCCTTGGGCAGAGCAGGAACGGTGATACAAACAGAAAGAATGCTTTCTATGATGCATCTGTAAAAGTTGTTGGGAGTCGTAGTGGACATGCCAAATTTCCTTAGCCTCCTGAGGAAGTACAAGCGTTGGTGGGTTTTCTTAACTGTAGCGAATGTGTGGAGGGATCGGGACAGGTTGTTGGTGATCTGGACACCTAGAAACCTGAAGCTCTCGATCATTTCCACTTCATCCCCAATTTTCAATTAAAATTGTGTTTCATTGTGATGATAAATTCAGATTAGAAATATGTTTCATGTTTTTCATTACGTTCTGTTTAATTACATTAAAGAGACGATATAATTGTAATCTATTGAGAAAATCAGTGGGGTGAATTATAGGCTAAATTTTCCCTTCGTGTCCAGAATGTGTACATTAGAGGAGTTCATGGGGTAAATATGTGGGGTTATGGGGATAGGGCCTGGGCGGGATTGTTGTTGGTGCAGACTCGATGGGCCGAATGGACTCTTTCGCACTGTTGGGTTTCTGTGTTACAATTTATGATGAGTCTGTACTGACCACAATCCCACCCAGGCCCTATTTCCGTAACCCCACGCATCCACCCTGATAGTCTCCCTGACAATAACGGGCAATTTTTAGCACAGCCAATGCACCAACCTGCACATCTTTGGACTGTGGGAGGAAAGTGGAGCCCCTGGAGGAAACCCATGAAGACACGGAGAGAATGTGCCAACTCCACACTTGGAGTGACCCAAGGTCGGATTCGAACCAGGATCCCTGGCGCTGTGAGGGAGCACTAACCCCATGGTGCAAAGCTCAATCCGGGCGCCTTTCTGACAAAGAATGCAGTTGTGTTCTGTACTTTCGGCTTCCATGAATTATCGAGTCAGATGTTACTTGTTCCATGCCCTCTGATGAAAGCAATAACAGCAACATCAGCACGAGGGGTGCTGAGGGAAGCCCTGTTGCCAATCTGT
Organism: Mustelus asterias; assembly: GCF_964213995.1. NCBI lineage: Eukaryota > Metazoa > Chordata > Chondrichthyes > Carcharhiniformes > Triakidae > Mustelus > Mustelus asterias. The sequence continues at coordinate 112,266 of NW_027591014.1, read as the reverse complement.
GCAGCAGAGTATGATGCCCCAGCTTAGTCACTGGACTGTTTCGTTTTGTGTAAAAGATGTACAATTTTTAGTAAAGCTCATATTTCATTTCATTATAAATGTAGTCCTGGTACGAGATGGTGACTGTGCCAAGGCTGCATTTCCTGCCCACAAGTTACTGTTTAGCATGAGGTGCTTGGATTTCCTTTTGAATGTGTGGCCCCTTTGAGAATGTGACTGATACAATGGTGTACGACAGGCATTCTCTGCTTTTCACACAGCGCTGATCAAGTTTCTAAAGCTTATTTATTCATGTTACAAGTAGGCTCACATTAACAGTGCAATGAGGTTGCTGTGAAAATCTCCCAGTTGCCACACTCCGGCGCCTGTTCGGGTACACTGAGGGAGGATTTAGCATAATCAATGCAACTAAACAGCATGTCTTCTGATCTGTGGGAGGAAACCGGAGCACCCGGAGGAAACCCATGCAGACACGGGGAGAACGTGCAGACTCCACACAGGCAGTGACCCAAACCGGGGATCAAACCCGGGTCTCTGGCGCTGTGAGGCAGCAGTGCTAACCATTGTGCCACCCATACATACACAGAACAAAGGAAAGTACAGCACCGGAACAGGCCCTTCGGCCCTCGAAGCCCCTACCCCCCCATGACTGTATCCAGCAGTCCAAACAGAAGGATGATGTTCTGGAACGTCCACATTATGGTCAATTCTCAACCTCAGCGTCTCCTGTATTGTGAATTCTCGCTTTATAAACAAGTGTGCTGCTCCCAACTGGTTCTCTGGCTCTTGGCTTCATGCGGAGCTTGTGACCTGGCAGAGGAATGAGCCAAGGTTACGATACTCTTGGCGAGGATGAAGAAAGGGTTGTTGCAATGTATAGGAGAGACGTAAAGGATGGGGCAGCTGGCGCGAGATGGATTGAGGAATGATGTATTTTTCGGGGACTTGCCTGAATATTCAAGGAATTAACCAGCAGTTTGCTGAACATTTCAACATTTACATGTCAACTGAACAGGAGAACGCTGCGTGGGAATGAAAGCAAATGGAGTCAGTAAATGAATACAAAAACAGAAAATGCTGGGAGATCTCAGCAGGTCTGACAGTATCTGTGGAGAGAGAATAGAGCCAATGTTTCACGTCTGTGTGACCCTTCCTCAGGGTCCATTCGTGAGACCATTTTGATGATAATGTAAGCAAAGTTGTCAGTAAAGGAGACTACATCCTGAGGGTGTCATCCAAGGTAGTCAATAATCAACAAAGATCAAGGGAAAGTACAGCACAGGAACAGGCCCCTCGGCCCTCCAAACCTATGCCAATCATGATGCCCTAACTAAACTACAAAAAACAACTTCTGCCCTTACCCGGGACTGTCGGGGATGAGGACCTTAAAACGATCACTATTACTAAAGAGGTAGGCTAATGGAACTAAAGGTAGGCAAGTCTCCTGGTCCGGATGGAATGCATCCCAGCGTACAAAAAGAAACAACAGAAGTAATAGCAAATTCATTAGTTGTAATTTTTCAAAATTCACTGGACTCTGGGGAGGTGCCAGCTGATTGGAAAACAGCTAATGTAACGCCACTGTTTAAAAAAGGAGGTAGACAAAAGGCAGGTAACTACAGGCCGGTTAGCTTAACATCCGTAGTTGGGAAAATGCTGGAATCTATCATTAAGGAAGAAATAACAGGACACCTGGAAAAGAATGGTTCAATCAAGCAGACGCAGCATGGATTCTTGAAGGGAAAGCCATGTTTGACTAATTTACTGGAATTTTTTGAGGATACGACGAGTGCAGTTGACAGAGGGGAACCGGTGGATGTTGTGTAAATAGATTTCCAGAAGGTATTTGATAAGGTGCCTCACAAAAGGTTGCTGCATAAGATAAAGGTACACGGAGTTGGGGGTAAAGTGTTAGCGTGGATTGAGGATTGGCTATCTAACAGAAAGCAGAGAGTCGGAATAAATGGGTGCTTTTCCGGTTGGCAATCAATGAGTAGTGGCGTGCCGCAGGGATTGGTGCTGGGGCCTCAACTATTTACCATATACATCGACGATCTGGAGGAGGGGAGCGAGTGTAGGGTAACAAAGTTTGCGGATGACACAAAGATGAGTGGGAAAGCAAATCGCGTGGAGGACAGAAAGAGTCTGCAGAGAGATTTGGATCAGCTAAGTCAGTGGGGAAGGATCTGACAGATGGAGTATAACGTTGGTAAGTGTGAGGCTATCCACTTTGGAAGGAATAATAGTAAAATGGACTCTTATTTAAACGGTGAAGAATTACAACATGCTGCTGTGCAGAGGGAGCTGGGGGTCCTTGTGCATGAATCACAAAAACTCAGTTTGCAGGTGCAGCAGGTGATCAAGAAGGCAAATGGAATGTTAGCCTTTATCGTGAGAGGGATGGAGTATAAAAGCAGGGAGGTCATGCTGCAACTGTACAGGGTACTGGAGAGGCCGCACCTAGAGTACTGTGTCCAGTTTTGGTCCCCTTATTTAAGAAAGGATATATTAGCTTTGGAGGGGGGACAGAGAAGGTTCACCAGGTCGATTCCGGAGATGAGGGGGTCAGCTTATGAGGAGAGATTGAGTACATAAGAACATAAGAAATAGGAGCAGGAGTAGGCCATCTAGCCCCTCGAACCTGCCCCGCCATTCAATAAGATCATGGCTGATCTGACGTGGATCAGTACCACTTACCCGCCTGCTCCCCATAACCCTTAATTCCCTTACCGCTCAGGAATCCATCCATCCGCGCTTTAAACATATTCAGCGAGGTAGCCTCCACCACCTCAGTGGGCAGAGAATTCCAGAGATTCACCACCCTCTGGGAGAAGAAGTTCCTCCTCAACTCTGTCTTAAACCGACCCCCCTTTATTTTGAGGCTGTGTACTCTAGTTTCAACTTCCTTACTAAGTGGAAAGAATCTCTCCGCCTCCACCCTATCCAGCCCCCGCATTATCTTATAAGTCTCCATAAGTTCCCCCCTCATCCTTCTAAACTCCAACGAGTACAAACCCAATCTCCTCAGCCTCTCCTCATAATCCAAACCCCTCATCTCCTGTATCAACCTGGTGAACCTTCTCTGCACTCCCTCCAATGCCAATATATCCTTCCTCATATAAGGGGACCAATAGACCAATAGCACACAGTATTCCAGCTGCGGCCTCACCAATGCCCTGTACAGGTGCATCAAGACATCCCTGCTTTTATATTCTATCCCCCTCGCAATAGAGGCCAACATCCCATTTGCCTTCTTGATCACCTGTTGTACCTGCAGACATGGGCTTTTGCGTCTCATGCACAAGGACCCCCAGGTCCCTTTGCACGGTAGCATGTTTTAATTTGTTTCCATTGAGATAGTAATCCCATTTGTTATTATTTCCTCCAAAGTGTATAACCTCGCATTTATCAACGTTATACTCCATTTGCCATATCCTCGCCCACTCACTCAGCCTGTCCAAATCTCTCTGCAGATCTTCTCCGTCCTCCACACGATTCACTTTTCCACTTATCTTTGTGTCGTCTGCAAACTTCGTTACCCTACACTCCGTCCCCTCCTCCAGATCATCTATATAAATGGTAAACAGTTGCGGCCCGAGTACCGATCCCTGCGGCACGCCACTAGTTACCTTCCTCCATCCGGAAAAACACCCATTTATTCCGACTCTTTGCTTCCTGTCGGATAGCCAGTCCCCAATCCACTTTAACACACGACCCCCAACTCCGTGTGCCCTTATCTGATTCAGCAGCCTTTTATGGGGCACCTTATCAAACGCCTTTTGGAAATCCAAAAACACCGCATCCACCGGTTCTCCTCCATCAACCGCCCTCGTCACATCTTCATTAAAATCCACTGGGCCTGTACTCATTGGAGTTTAGAAGCTTGAAGGGAGATCTTTTAGATACATATATGACAATGAAGGGGCTAGACAGGGGAGAAGAAGCGAGGTTATTTCCACTTCCAATGTAAACAGGAACTAGGGGGCATAGCCTCAAAATATGGGGGAGTCAATTTAGAACAGAGTTGAGGAGGAACTTCTTCTCCCAGAGCGGAGTGAATCTTTGGAATTCTCTGCCCAATGAAGCAGTCGTGGCTACCTCCTTAAATGTGTTTAAGTCACAAATAGATAGATGTTTAACCATTATGGGAATTAAGGGTTATGGGGAGCGGGCGCGTAAGTGGAACTGAACCCACTATCAGATCAGCCATGATCTTATTGAATGGCGGAGCAGGCTTGAGGGGCTGGATGGCCTACTCCTGCTCTTATTTCTTATGTTCTTATGTTCTAACATTCCAGTCTATTGTTGTCAGATTCTGATCCAGTATTGTAACATCCCGTTCTATTATTCCCAGATCCTGATGCGGTATTGGAACATTCCAGTCTATCGTTCTCAGGTTCTGATACATTATGGGAACATTGCAGTCTATTGTTCTCAGATTCTGATCCTGTATTGGAACATTGCAGTCTATTGTTCTCAGATTCTGAACCATTACAGGAAAACTGCAGTCTATTTTTCTCAGATTCTGAACCTGGATTGGAACATTACAGTCTATTGTTCTCAGAGTCCGATCCATTATTCGAACATTGCAGTCTGTTGTTCTCAGATTCTGATCCAGTATTGGGACATTACAATCTATTGTTCTCAGAACCTGATCCAGTATTGGAACATCCCGGTCTATTGTACCCAGATTCTGATGCCGCATTGGAAATTGACAGTGTATTGATCTCTGATTCTGATCCAGTATTGGAACATTGCAGCCTATCATGCTCTGGTTCTGAGCCAGTCGTAGAACATCCAGGACCACTGTTTCCAGATTCTGCTCCATTATTGGAACTTTTCATTCCATTGTTCTCAGATTCTGACCCATTATTGGAAAATTGCAGTCTGTTTTTCTCCGGTTTTGAACCAATATTGGGATATTCCAGTCTATTGTTCTCAGATTCTGATCCATTACAGGAAAATTGCAGTCTATCTTTCTCAGATTCTGAACCAGGATTGTAACATTACAGCCTATTGTTCCCACAGTCCGATCCATTATTCGAACATTGCAGTCTATTGTTCTCAAATTATGATCTTTTAGTGCAACATGACAGTCTATTGATCTCAGATTCTGATCCAATATTGGAACATTAATGTCCATTGTTCTCGGATTATGATCCTTTATTGGAACATTACAGTCCATTGTTCTCAGATTCTGATCTATTATTGAAACATTACCATCTTTTGATCTCAGATTCTGATCCCGTATTGGAACTTTAGAGTACTGTTCTCAGATTATGATCCTTTATTGAAACGTTACAGTCCATTGCTCTCAGATTAGGATCCTTTATTGGAACATTGCAGTCCATTGTTCTCAGATTCTGATCCAGTATTGGGACATTACAATCTATTGTTCGCATATTCTGATCCTTTATTGGAACATTACAGTCCATTGTTCTCAGATTCTGATCTATTATTGAAACATTACCATCTTTTGATCTCAGATTCTGATCCCGTATTGGAACTTTAGAGTACTGTTCTCAGATTATGATCCTTTATTGAAACGTTACAGTCCATTGCTCTCAGATTAGGATCCTTTATTGGAACATTGCAGTCTATTGTTCTCAGATTCTGATCCAGGATTGGGACATTACAATCTATTGTTCGCATATTCTGATCCGGTATTGGAACATTGCAGTGCATTGTTCTCAGATTATGATCCAGTCTTGGAACATTTCAGTCTATTGTTCTCAGATTCTGGTCCAGTATTATTAAATCCATGTCGATCGTTCCCAGATTCTGATCCAGTATTGAAACATTGCAGTCTCTTGTTCTCAGATTTTGATCAAGTTTTGAAACATTGCCGTCTATTGATCTGAGATTGTGATTCATTATTGGAAAGACAGTAGAACAGCAATGGCAGGAGTTTCTGGGAGTAATTGAGGACACAGTGCAGAGGTTCATCCCAAACAAAAGAAAGGTTATCAGAGGGGGGATTAGGCAGCCATGGCTGACAAAGGAAGTCAGGGAATGCATCAAGGCAAAAGAGAGAGCCTATAATGTGGCAAAGAGTAGTGGGAAGTCAGAAGATTGGGAAGGCTATAAAAACAAACAGAGGATAACAAAGAGAGAAATAAGGAAGGAGAGGATCAAATATGAAGGTAGGCTAGCCAGTAACATTAGGAATGATAGTAAAAGTTTCTTTAAATACATTAAAAAAACAAACGGGAGGCAAAAGTAGACATTGGGCCGCTCCAAAATGACGCTGGTAATCTAGTGATGGGAGACAAGGAAATAGCTGAGGAACTTAATAAGTATTTTGCGTCAGTCTTCACAGTAGAAGACATGAGTAATATCCCAGCAATTCAGGAAAGTCAGGGGGCAGAGTTGAATATGGTTGCCATCACGAAGGAGAAAGTGCTAGAGAAACTAAAAGATCTGAAAATTGATAAATCTCCGGGCCCAGATGGGCTACACCCTAGAGTTCTAAAGGAGATAGCTGAAGAAATAGTGGAGGCGTTAGTTATGATCTTTCAAAAGTCACTGGAGTCAGGGAAAGTCCCAGAGGATTGGAAAATCGCTGTTGTAACCCCACTGTTCAAGAAGGGAACAAGAAAAAAGATGGAAAATTATAGGCCAATTAGCCTAACCTCAGTTGTTGGCAAAATTCTAGAATCCATCGTTAAGGATGAGATTTCTAAATTCTTGGAAGTGCAGGATCGGATTAAGACAAGTCAGCATGGATTTAGTAAGGGGAGGTCGTGCCTGACAAACCTGTTAGAGTTCTTTGAAGAGATAACAAATAGGTTAGACCAAGGAGAGCCAATGGATGTTATCTATCTTGACTTCCAAAAGGCCTTTGCCAAGGCGCCTCACGGGAGACTGCTGAGTAAAATAAGGGCCCATGGTATTCGAGGCAAGGTACTAACATGGATTGACGATTGACTGTCAGACAGAAGGCAGAGAGTTGGGATAAAAGGTTCTTTCTCAGAATGGCAACCGGTGACAAGTGGTGTCCCGCAGGGTTCAGTGTTGGGGCCACAGCTGTTCTCTTTATATATTAACGATCTAGATGACGGGACTGGGGGCATTCTGGCCAAGTTTGCCGATGATACAAAGATAGGTGGAGGGGCAGGTAGTATTGAGGAGGTGGGGAGGCTGCAGAAAGATTTAGACAGTTTAGGAGAGTGGTCCAAGAAGTGGCTGATGAAATTCAACGTGGGCAAGTGCGAGGTCTTGCACTTTGGAAAAAAGAATAGAGGCATGGACTATTTTCTAAACGGTGACAAAATTCATAATGCTAAAGTGCAAAGAGACTTGGGAGTCCTAGTCCAGGATTCTCTCAAGGTAAACTTGCAGGTTGAGTCCGTAATTAAGAAAGCAAAAGTAATGTTGTCATTTATCTCAAGAGGCTTGGAATACAAAAGCAGGGATGTACTTCTGAGGCTTTATAAAGCACTGGTTAGGCCCCATTTGGAGTACTGTGAGCAATTTTGGGCCCCACACCTCAGGAAGGACATACTGGCACTGGAGCCGTTCCAGCGGAGATTCACACGGATGATCCCAGGAATGGTAGGCCTGACATACGATGAACGTCTGAGGATCGTGGGATTATATTCATTGGAGTTTAGGAGGTTGAGGGGAGATCTGATAGAAACTTACAAGATAATGAACGGCTTAGATAGGATGGACGTAGGGAAGTTGTTTCCATTAACAGGGGAGGCTAGGACGCGGGGGCACAGCCTTAGAATAAAAGGGAGTCGCTTTAGAACAGAGATGAGGAGAAATTTCTTCAGCCAGAGAGTGGTGGGTCTGTGGAATTCATTGCCACAGAGGGCGGTGGAGGCCGAGACGTTGAGCGTCTTCAAGACAGAAATTGATAAATTCTTGATTTCTCGAGGAATTAAGGGCTATGGGGAGAGAGCGGGTAAATGGAGTTGAAATCAACCATGATTGAATGGTGGAGTGGACTCGATGGGCCGAATGGCCTTACTTCCGCTCCTATGTCTTATGGTCTTATGGTCTTATGGAATGTTAGAGTCTATTGTTCTCAGATGCTGATCCAGTATTAGAACATGACAGTGTATTTTTCTCGGATTCTATTCTGTATTGTAACATTACAGCCTATAGTTCTCAGATTCTGATCAATTATTGGAACATTGCAGTCTACTGTTCTCAGGTTCTGATCCAGTATTGGAACATTACAGTGTATTGTTCTTCGAATCCTATCCATTATTGGAACATCCCTGTCCATTGTTGCCAGCTTCTCATCCATTATTGGAACATCCCAGTCTATTGTTCACAGATTCTGATCCATAATGGAACATTGCAGTCTATTGTTCTCAGATTCTAATCCAGTATTGGATCATTACAGCGTATTGTTCTCAGATTCCGATCCAGTATTGGAACATTGCAGTCTATTCTTCTCAGGTTCTGAACCAGTATTGGAACATTACTGTCTATTGTTCTCAGATTCAGATCCATTATTGGACCATTGCAGTCTATTGTTCTCAGATTTTGATCCAGTATTGGAACAATACAGTGTATTGTTCTCAGATTCTGATCCATTATTGGAACATCCCTTTCCATTGTTCCCAGACTCTGAACCAGGATTGGAACATTACAGTCTATTGTTCTCAGAATTTGAGCCAGTATTGGAACATTGAAGTCTATTGTTCTCAGATTCTGATCAATGATTGGAACATTACAGCCCATTGTTCTCAGAGTCCGATCCAGTATTCGAACTTTGCAGTGTATTGTTCTCAGATTCTGATCCAGTATTGGAACATTACAATCTCTTTTTCACAGAAACTGATCCATTATTGGAAATTTGCAGTCTGTTTTTTTCTCAGAGTCTGAACCAGTATTGGAACATTACAACCGCTTGTTCCCAGAGTCCGATCCAGTATTCAAACATTGCAGTCTATTGTCCTCAGATTCTGATCCAGTATTGGAACATTATAGTCTACTGTTCTCAGATTCTGATCCAGTATTGGAACATTGCAGTCTCTTTTTCTCAGATTCTGATGCAGGATTGAAACTTTGCAGTCTATTGATCTCAGATTCTGATCCATTATTGGAACATTGCAGTCTATTGTTCTCAGATTCTGATCCAATATTGTAACATTACAGAGTATTGTTCTCAGAATGTGATCCATTATTGGAACATCCCGGTCTATTGTTCCCAGATACTGATCCAGTACTGGAACATTGCAGTCTCTTGCTCTCAGCTTCTGATCCAGTTTAGGAATATTATATTCTATTGTTCTCAGATTCTGATCCAGTATTGTAACATCCCGGTCATTTGTTCCCAGATTCTAATCCGTATTGGAACATTACAGCCTATAGTTCTCAGACTCTGATCCATTATTGGAACATTGCAGTCTACTGTTCTTAGGTTCTGAACCAGTATTGGAACATTACAGTGTATGGTTCTTAGATTCCAATCCATTATTGGAACATCCCGGTCCATTGTTTCCAACTTCTGATCCATGTTCTGCCGGCGGCATGATCGCACAGTGGTTAGCACTGCTGCTTCACAGCTCCAGGGACCTGAGTTCGAATCCCGGCTTGGCTCACTGTCTGTATGGAGTTTGCACATTCTCCTCGTGTCTGCGTGGGTTTCCTCCGGGTGCTCCACTTTCCTCCCCCAGTCCAAAGATGTTCGGGTTAGGTTGATTGGCCATGCTAAAAATTGCCCTTAGTGTCCTGAGATGCGTAGGTTGGAGGGATTAGTGGGTAGATATGGGGGTAGGGCCTGGGTGGGATTGTGGTCGGTGCAGACTCGATGGGCCGAATGGCCTCTTTCTGTACTGTAGGGTTTCTATGATTATTGGAACATTCCAGTCTATTGTTCCCAGATTCTGATCCATTTTTAGAAAATTGCAGTCTATTTGTTTCAGATTCTGATCCAGTATTGGAACATTACAGTCTATTGTTCTCAGATTCTGGTCCAGTATTGGAACATTGCAGTCTGTTGATTTCAAATTCTAATCCTGTATTGGAACATTAAAGTCTATTTGTCTCAGATTCTGATCCAGTATTGGAACATTGCAGTCTATTGTTCGTAGATTCTGATCAATTATTGGAACATTACAACCTATTGTTCTCAGATTCTGATCCCGTATTGGAACTTTACAGAGTATTGTTCTCGGATTATGATCCTTTATTGGAACATTACAGTCCATTGTTCTCAGATTCTGATCCGTTATTGGAACATTGCAGTCTGTTGTTCTCAAATTCTGATCCAGTATTGGAATATTACAGAGTATTGTTCTCAGATTATGTTCCATTTTGGAACATTGCAGTCTATTGTTCTCAGATTCTGATCCAGTGTTGGAACATTTCAGGCTATTGCTCTCAGATTCTGATCCATAATTAGAACATTACAGCCTACTGTTCTCAGATTCTGATCCAGTATTGGAATATTACAGAGCATTGTTCTCAGATTCTGATCCAGTGTTGGAAGATTTCAGTCTATTGTTCTCAGATTCTGGTCCAGTATTGGAACATTTCAGTCTATTGTTCTCAGATTCTGGTCCATAATAAGAACATTACAGCCTATTGTTCTCAGATTCTGATCCAGTATTGGAACATTCCGGTCCATTGTTCCCACATTCTGATCCAGTATTGGAACATTGCAGTCTCTTGTTCTCAGATTCTGATCCAGTTTTGAAACATTGCAGTCTCTTGTTCTCAGATTCTGATCCAGTTTTGAAACATTGCCGTTTATTGATCTGAGATTCCGATTCATGACTGGAATGTTAGAGACTATTGTTCTAAGATTCTGATCCATTATTTGAACATTGCAGACTATTGTTCTCAGATTCTGATCCAGTAATAGAACATGACAGTGTATTTTTCTCAGATTCTAATCCGTATTGGAACATTACAGCCTATAGTACTCAAGTCCTGATCAATTATTGAAACATTGCAGTCTGCTGTTCTCAGGTTCTGATCCAGTATTCGAACATTACAGTCTATTGTTCTTCGAATCCTATCTATTATTGGAACATCCCAGTCTATTGTTCTCAGATTCTGATCCATTATTGGAACATTGCAGTCTATTTCTCTCAGATTCTAATCCAGTATTGGAACATTACAGTGTATTGTTCTCAGATTCTGATCCATTCATGGAACATCCATTTCTATTGTTCTCAGCTTCCAATCCAGTATTGGAACATCCCTTTCCATTGTTCCCAGACTCTATATGGTTGTGTCTTTTTCTAAATGGAGGTCGGTCACCAGTGGTGTGCCCCAGGGATCTGTTCTGGGACCTTTGCTGTTTGTCATTTTCAGAAATGACCTGGATAAGGAAGTGGAGGGATGGGTTGGTATGTTTGCCGATGACATGAAGGTTGTTGGGGTTGTGAATAGTCTGGAGGGATGTCAGAAGTTACAGAGGGACATAGATAGGATGCAAGACTGGGCGGAGAAGTGGCAGATGGACTTCAACCCAGATAAATGCGTCGTGGTCCATTTTGGCAGGTCGAATGGGATGAAGGAGTACAATATAAAGGGAAAGACTCTTAGTACGGTAGAGGATCAGAAGGACCTTGGGGTCCGGGTCCATATGACTCTAAAATCGGTCCTGCAGGTCGAGGAGGTGGTTAAGAAGGCGTATGGTGTGCTGGCCTTTATTAATCGAGGGATTGAGTTCAGGAGTCCGGGGATAATGATGCAGCTATATAAGACCCTCATCAGACCCCACTTGGAGTACTGTGCTCAATTCTGGTCGCCTCATTACAGGAAGGATGTGGAAAAGACTGAAAGGGTGCAGAGGCGATTTACAAGGATGTTGCCTGGATTGAGTGGCATGCCTTATGAGGATAGGCTGAGGGAGCTCGGACGTTTCTCCTTGGAGAGACGTAGGATGAGAGGAGATCTAATAGAGGTATATAAGATGTTGAGAGGCATAGATCGGGTGGACTCTCAGAGGCTTTTTCCCAGGGTGGAAATGGCTGCTACGAGAGGACACAGGTTTAAGGTGCTGGGGGGTAGGTACAGGGGAAATGTTAGGGGGACGTTTTTCACACAGAGGGTGGTGGGCAGATGGAATCGGCTGCCGTCAGTGGTGGTGGAGCCAAACTCAATAGGGTCTTTTAAGAGACTCCTGGGTGAGTACATGGAACTTAATAGGATGGGGGGTTATAGATAGGCCTAAAAGGTAGGGATATGTTCGGCACAACTTGTGGGGCCGTAGGGCCTGTTTTGTGCTGTAGTTTTCTATGCTTCTGTATTCTATGTTCGATTGTTCTCAGATTCTGATCCAGTGTTGAACAGTGCAGTCTATTGTTTTCGGATTCTGTTCAATTATTCTAACATTGCACTCTCCTGATCTCAGATTATGATCCTTTATTGGAACAGTACAGTCTATTGCTCTCAGATTCTGATCCATTATTGAAACTCTGCAGTCGATTGATCTCAGGTTCTGATCCATTATTGGAACATTACAGTCTATTGTTCAGATTCTGATCAATGATTGGAACATTACAGTCTGTTGATCTCAGATTCTGATCCATTATTGGAACATTGCAGTCTATTGTTTTCAGATTCTGTTCAATTATTCTAACATTGCGGTCTGTTGTTCTCAGATTCTCCTCCAGTATTGGAACATTACGGCCGATTGATCTCAGATTCTGATCCATCATTGTAAAATCCTGGTCAATTGTTCAAAGAGTCTGATCCAGTGTTCGAAAATTCCAGTCTATTGTTCAGATTCTGATCAATGATTGGAACATTACATTCTGTTGTTCTCAAATTCTGATCCTTTATTGGAACATTGTAATCTCTTTTTCTCAGATTCTGATCCAGTATTGGAACAATACAGTCTATTGTTCAGAATCTGATCAATGACTGGAACATTACAGTCTTTGTTGTTCTCAGATTCTGATCCTTTATTGGAACATTGCCGTCTACTGTTCTCAGGTTCTGATCCAGGGTTGGAACATTACGGTTTATTGTTCATAGATTCTGATCCATTATTGGAAAATTGCAGTCTATTATTCTCAGAGTCCGATCCATTATTCGAACATTGCAGTGTATTGTTCTCAGATTCTGATCTTGCATTGGAACATTACAGTCTAATGATCTCAGATTCTGATCCATCATTGTAATATCCCGGTTCATTGTTCTCAGATTCTGATCCAGTATTGGAACATTTCAGTCTATTGTTTAGATTCTGATCAATGATTGAAAGATTACAGTGTTGTTCTCAAATTCTGATCCTTTATTGGAACATTACAGTCTATTGTTCTCAGATTCTGATCCAGTATTGGAAAATTACAGTCTATTGTTTTCAGATTCTGATCCAGTATTGGACCATTGCAATCTATTGTTCCCAGATTCTGATTCATAATGGACCATTACAGTGTATTCTCAGATTCTGATCCAGTATTGGAACATTGCAGTCTATTTTTCTCAGATTCTGATCCATTATAGGAGCAGCCCGGACCATTGTTCCCACATTCTGGTCCATTATTGGAACATTGCAGTCTACTATTCTCAGATTCTGTTCAATTATTCTAACATTGCGGTCTATTGTTCTCAGATTCTGCTCCAGTATTGGAACAAACAGGACCATTGTTCCCACATTCTGATCCAGTATTGGAACTTGCAGTTTCTTTTTCTCAGATTCTGCTGCATTGATGGAACATCCGTTTCTATTGTTCCCAGACTCTGATCCAGTATTGGAAATTTAAAGTCTATTGTTCTCAGATTCCAATCCAGTATTGGAACATTACAGTCTATTGTTCTCAGATTCCAATCCAGTATTGGAACATTACAGTGTATTGTTCTCAGATTCTGATCCTTTATTGGAACATTACAGTCGATTGTTCTCAGATTCTGATCCAGCATTGCAACATTACAGTATATTGGTCTCAGATTCGGATCCATTATTGGAACATCCCTTTCCATTGTTCCCAGACTCTGAACCAGAATTGGAACATTACAGTCTAATATTCTCCGTTTCTGATCCAGTATTGGAACATTGCAGTCTCTTGTTCTAAGAATCTGAACCAGTATGGGAACATTACAATCTATTGTTTTCAGATTCTGCTCAATGATTGGAACATTACAGTCTATTGTTCTCAGATTCAGATCACTTATTGGAATATTACAGTCTGTTGTTCTGAAATTCTGATCCAGTATTGGAACATCCCAGTCTATTGTTCTCAGATTCTGATCCATTATTGGAACATTGCAGCCTATTGTTCTCAGACTCTGATCCAGTATTGGAACAGCGCAATGTATTGTTCTCGGATTCTGATCCATTATTGGGAAATTGCACACTATTTTCTCACAGTGTGAACCAGGATTGGAACATTGGCCATAGGAGACAGAGGGTAGTGTTCGAAGGGTCCTTTTCCGGCTGGAGGTCTGTGACCAGTGGTGTTCCGCAGGGCTCTGTACTGGGACCTCTGCTATTTGTGATATATATAAATGATTTGGAAGAAGGTGTAACTGGTGTAATCTGCAAGTTTGCGGATGACACGAAGGTGGCTGGACTTGCGGATAGCGAAGAGCATTGTCGGGCAATACAGCAGGATATAGATAGGCTGGAAAATTGGGCGGAGAGGTGGCAGATGGAGTTTAATCTGGATAAATGCGAAGTGATGCATTTTGGAAGAAATAATGTAGGGAGGAGTTATACAATAAATGACAGAGTCATCAGGAGTATAGAAACACAGAGGGACCTAGGTGTGCAAGTCCACAAATCCTTGAAGGTGGCAACACAGGTGGAGAAGGTGGTGAAGAAGGCATATGGTATGCTTGCCTTTATAGGACGGGGTATAGAATATAAAAGCTGGAGTGTGATGATGCAGCTGTATAGAACGCTGGTTAGGCCACATTTGGAGTACTGCGTCCAGTTCTGGTCGCCGCACTACCAGAAGGACGTGGAGTCGTTAGAGAGAGTGCACAGAAGGTTTACCAGGATGTTGCCTGGTATGGAGGGTCTTAGCTATGAGGAGAGATTGTGTAAACTGGGGTTGTTCTCCCTGGAAAGACGGAGAATGAGGGGAAATCTAATCGAGGTGTAGAAGATTATGAAGGGGATAGATAGGGTGAACAGTGGGAAGCTTTTTCCCAGGTCGGACGTGACGATCACGAGGGGTCACGGGCTCAAGCTGAGAGGGGCGAAGTATAACTCGGATATCAGAGGGACGTTTTTTACACAGAGGGTGGTGGGGGCCTGGAATGCGCTGCCAAGTAGGGTGGTGGAGGCAGGCACGCTGATATCGTTTAAGACTTACCTGGATAGTCACATGAGCAGCCTGGGAATGGAGGGATACAAACGATTTGTCTAGTTGGACCAAGGAGCGGCACAGGCTTGGAGGGCCGAAGGGCCTGTTTCCTGTGCTGTACTGTTCTTTGTTCTTTGTATTACAGCCGATTGTTCTCAGAGTTCGATCCAGTATTCGAACATTGCAGTCGATTGTTCTCAGATTCTGATCCAGTATTGGATCAGAATAGTCGACTGATTTCAGATTCGGATCCGTCATTGCCACATCCTGGTCCCGTGTTCCCAGATTCAGATGAATTATTGGAACATTACAGTGTGTTGTTCTCAGATTATGATGCTTTATTGAAACATTACAATGTATTATTCTCAGATTCTCATCCAGTATTGAAACTTTGCTGTCTATTGATCTCAGATTCTGATCCATTATTGGAACATTGCAGTGTATTCTTCACAGATTCTGATCCAGTATTCGGACATTGCAGTTTATTGTTCTCAGATTCTGATCCAGTATTGGAATATTACAGTCTATTGCTCTCAGATTCTGATCCAGTGTTGGAATATTGCAGTCTATTGCTCTCAGATTCTGATCCAGTGTTGGAATATTACATTCTATTGTTCACAGGTTCGGATCCAGTATTCGGACATTGCAGTTTATTGTTCTCAGATTCTGATCCAGTATTGGAACATGACAATCTATTGCTCTCAGATTCTGATCCAGTGTTGGAATATTGCAGTCTATTGCTCTCAGATTCTGATCCAGTGTTGGAATATTACATTCTATTGTTCACAGGTTCGGATCCAGTATTGAGCCCTGTCTATTGTTCCCACTTTCTAATCCATTATTTGAAGATTACAACTTTTGGTTCTCCGATTCTGATCCATTATTGGAACATTGCAGTCTATTGTTTTCAGATTCTGATCCAGTATTGAAACATTGTAGCCTATTTATCTCAGATTCTGATCCATTATTGGAACATCCCGGTCCATTGTTCCCAGATTCTGATCCAATATTGGAACTTTGCAGTGTCTTGTTCTCAGATTCTGATCCAGGATTGGACCATTGCAGTCTATTGTTCTCAGATTCTGATCCATTAATGGAACATCCATTTCTATTGTTCGCAGATTCTGATACATTATTGGAACATTACAGTCTATTGTTCTCAGATTCTGATCCAGTATTGGAATCCAGTATTCAATCCAGTATTGGAACATTGCAGTCTATTTCTCTCTGATTCTGACCCATTATAGGGACAACCCCGGACCGTTGTTCACACATTCTGATTCAGAATTGAAACTTTGCAGAATTTGAGAACAACAGACTGTAATGTTCCAATAATTGATCTGAGTCTGAGAACAAATGAGTGCAATGTTCTAATACTGGCTCAGATTCTGAGAACAATAAACTGTAATGTTCCAATACTGGATCAGAATCTGAGAATATTCGACTGCAATGTTCGAATAATGGATCAGAATCTGAGAGTATTCGATTTCAATGTTCAAATACTGGAACAGAATCGTTGAATATTAGACTGTAATGTTCCAATTCTGGTTCAGAGTCTGGGAACAATGGAAAGGGATGTTCCAATAATCGATCAGAATCTGAGAACAATAGACTACAATTTTCCAGTAATGGATCAGAATCTGAGAACAATCGACTGTAATGTTCCAATAAAGGATCATAATCTGAGAACAATAGACTGCAATGTTCCTATACTGGATCAGAATCTGAGAACAATAGACTGTAATGTTCCAATAATGAATCAGAATCTGAGAACATTAGACTGTAATGTTTCAATACTGGATCAGAATCTGAAATCAATAGACTGCAATGTTCCAATAATGAATCAGAAGCTGAGAAAAATACACTCTCATATTTACTTTATCGGAATCTGAGATCAATAGACTGCAAAGTTCCAATACTGGATCAGAATCTGGGAACAATAGACCGGGATGTTCCAATAATTGATCAGAATCTCAAAACTATAGGCTGTAATTTTCCAATACTGGATTAGAATTTGGGAACAATAGACCAGGGTTTTACAATACTGGATCAGAATCTGAGAAAAATAGACTGCAATGTTCCAATACTGGATCAGAATCTGAAAAATATGGGCTGTAATATTCCAATACTGGATTAGAATCTGGGAACAAGAGACCGGGATTTTACAATACTGGATCAGAATCTGAGAAAAATAGACTGCAATGTTCCAATACTGGATCAGAATCTGAAAAATATGGGCTGTAATATTCCAATACTGGATTAGAATCTGGGAACAAGAGACCGGGATTTTACAATACTGGATCAGAATCTGAGAAAAATAGACTGTCATGTTCCAATAGTGGATCAGAATCTGAGAACAATACACTGCAATGTTCGAATAATGGATCGGACTCTGAGAACAATAGGCTGCAATGTTCAAATACTGGTTCAGAACCTGAGAAAAATAGACTGCAATTTTCCAATAATGGATCAGACTCTATGAACAATAGACTGTAATGTTCCAACACTGGTTCATAATCTGAGAACAATACACTGCAACGTTCAAATAATCGATTGGACTCTGAGAACAAGAGGCTGTAATGTTCCAATCCTGCTTCAGAACTTGAGAAAAATAGACTGCAATTTTCAAATAATGGATCAGAATCTGAGAACAAAAGACTGTCACGTTCCAATACTGGATCAGAATTTGAGAACAACAGACCGTAATGTTCCAATAATGGAAAATAATTTGAGAACAACACTGTAATGTTCCAATGATTGATCAGAATCTAAACAATAGACTGAAATGTTCCAATACTGGTTCAGAATCTGAGAAAAATAGACTGCAAAGTTCCAATACTGGATCAGAATGTGGGAACCATGGTCCGGGTTGTTCCTATAATGGATTAGAATCTGAGAAAAATAGAATCTGTGATCAATAGACTGTAATATTCCAATACTGGATCAGAATCTGAGAAGAATAGACTACAATTTTCCAGTAATGGATCAGAATCTGAGAACAATCGACTGTAATGTTCCAATAAAGGATCATAATCTGAAAACAATAGACTGCAATGTTCCAATACTGGATCAGAATCTGAAAACAATAGACTATAATTTTCCAATACTGGTTCAGAATCTGAGACAAATGGACTGCAATTTTCCAATAATGGAACAGAATCTGAGAATAACAGACCGTAATGTTCCAATAATGGATCACAATCTGGGAACAATAGGCTGTTATGTTCCAATAATGGATCAGAATCTGGAAACAATGGACAGGGATGTTCCAATAATGGATAGGATTCTAAGAACAATACACTGTAATGTTCCAATACTGAATATGAAACAGAACAATAGACCGCAATGTTCCAATAATTTATCAGAATCTGAGAAGGAGAGGTTTTAATGTTCCAATGCAGATTAGAATCTGGGAACACTAGACTATAATGATCCAATACTGGATCAGAATCTGAAATCAATAGACTGCAATGTTCCAATAATGAATCAGAAGCTGAGAAAAATACACTCTCATATTTACTTTATCGGAACCTGAGATCAATAGACTGCAAAGTTGCAATACTGGATCAGAATCTGGGAACAATAGACCGGGATGTTCCAATAATTGATCAGAATCTCAAAACTATAGGCTGTAATTTTCCAATACTGGATTAGAATTTGGGAACAATAGACCAGGGTTTTACAATACTGGATCAGAATCTGAGAAAAATAGACTGCAATGTTCCAATACTGGATCAGAATCTGAGAACAGTAGGCTGCAATGTTCCAATAATGGATCAGAATCTGAAAAATATAGGCTGTAATATTCCAATACTGGATTAGAATCTGGGAACAAGAGACTGGGATTTTACAATACTGGATCAGAATCTGAGAAAAATAGACTGTAATGTTCCAATGCTAGATCAGTATTTGAGAACAATACACTGCAATGTTCGAATAATGGATCGGACTCTGAGAACAATAGGCTGCAATGTTCAAATACTGGTTCAGAATCTGAGAAAAATAGACTGCAATTTTCCAATAATGGATCAGACTCTATGAACAATAGACTGTAATGTTCCAACACTGGTTCATAATCTGAGAACAATACACTGCAATGTTCAAATAATCGATTGTACTCTGAGAACAAGAGGCTGTAATGTTCCAATCCTGCTTCAGAACTTGAGAAAAATAGACTGCAATTTTCAAATAATGGATCAGAATCTGAGAACAAAAGACTGTCACGTTCCAATACTGGATCAGAATTTGAGAACAACAGACCGTAATGTTCCAATAATGGAAAATAATTTGAGAACAACACTGTAATGTTCCAATGATTGATCAGAATCTAAACAATAGACTGAAATGTTCCAATACTGGTTCAGAATCTGAGAAAAATAGACTGCAAAGCTCCAATACTGGATCAGAATGTGGGAACCATGGTCCGGGTTGTTCCTATAATGGATTAGAATCTGAGAAAAATAGAATCTGTGATCAATAGACTGTAATATTCCAATACTGGATCAGAATCTGAGAAGAATAGACTGCAATGTTCCAATAATGGATCAGAATCTGAGAAAAAGAGACTGCAATGTTCCAATATTGGATCAGAATCTGAGAACAATAGACTGCAATGTTTCAATACTGGATCAGATTCTGAGAGCAATAGACTGTAAAGTTCCAATACTGGTTCAGAATCTGAGAACAATAGACTGTAATGTTCCAATAAAGGATTATAATCTGAGAACAATGGAATGCAATGTTCCAATACTGGATCAGAATTTGAGAACAACAGATTGTAATGTTCCAATCATTGATCAGAAACTGAGAACAATAGACTGCAATGTTCAAATAATGGACCAGAATGAGGGCTGTTCCTATAATGGATCAGCATCTGAGAAAAATAGACTGCAATGTTCCAATACTTGATGAGAATCTGATAAGAATAGACTGTAATGTTCCAATGCTGGAACAGAATCTGAGAACAATACACTGTAATGTTCCATTATGGATCAGAATCTGGGAACAATAGATTGCAATGTTACAATACTGGATCAGAATCTGAAAACAATAGACTGTAATTTTCCAATACTGGTTCAGAATCTGAGATAAAAAGACTGTCATGTTCCAATAATGGATCAGAAGCTGGAAACAATGGCCCGGGATGTTCCAATAATGGATACGATTCTAAGAACAATAGACTGTAATGTTCTAATACTGGGCCAGAACCTGAGAACAATAGACTGCAATGTTCCAATAATTGTTCAGAATATGAGAACTATAGGCTGTAATGTTCCAACACTGGATTAGAATCTGAAAACAATAGACTGTAATGTTCCAACAATGAATCAGAATCTGAGAAAAACACACTCTCATGTTCCAATAATCGTTCAGAATCTGAGAACAATAGACTGTAATGTTCCAATACTAGATCAGAATCTGGGAACAATGGAGCAGGATTTTCCAATAATGTATCATATTTGGAGAACAATACACTGTAGTGTTGAATTACTGGATCAGAGTCTGAGAACAATAGACTGCAATGTTCCAATAATGGATCAGAAACTGAGAACTATAGTCTGTAATGTCCCAATACGGATTAGAATCTGGGAACAATTGACCGGGATGTTACAATAATGGATCTGAATCTGAGAACAATAGAATGTAATATTCCAACACTGGATCAGAATCTGAGAACAATAGACTCTATTGTTCCAGTACTGGATCAGAATCTGAGAACAATGGACCGGGATATTACAATGATGGGTCAGAATCTGAGATGAATAGACTGTAATGTCCCAATACTGGATCAGAATCTGAGAACAATCGACCGCAATGTCAGAATAATTGAAAAGAATCTGAGAATAGTAGACTGCATTGTTCCAATAATGGACCAGAATGAGGGAACAATGGTCCGGGCTGTTCCTATAATGGATCAGAATCTGAGAAAAATAGACTGCAATGTTCCAATACTGGATCAGAATCTGAGAACAATACACTGCAATGTTCCATTATGGATCAGAATCTGGGAACAATAGATTGCAATGGTCCAATACTGGATCGGCATCTGAGAACAATAGACTGTAATTTTCCAATACTGGTTCAGAATCTGAGATAAATAGACTGTCATGTTCCAACAATGGATCAGAAGCTGGAAACAATGGACCGGGATGTTCCAATAATGGATAAGATTCTAAGAACAATAAACGGTAATGTTCCAATAAAAGAATCAGAATTTGAGAACAGCAGACTGTGATGTTCCCATCGTTGATCAGAATCTGAACAATAGGCCGTAATGTTCCAATACTGCATCAGAATCTGAGAACAATGGACCGGGATGTTACAATGATGGATCAGAATCTGAGAAAAAAACAGACTGCAAATTTCCAATAATGGATCAGTATCTGTGAACAATAGATTGTAATGTTCCAATACTGGATCGGACTCTGGGAACAATACGCTGTAATGTTCCAATACTGGTTCAGACTCTGAGAAAAAAACAGACTGCAAATTTCCAATAATGGATCAGTATCTGTGAACAATAGATTGTAATGTTCCAATGCTCCATCAGAATCTGAGAACAATACACTGCAAAGTTCGAATACTGGATCGGACTCAGAGAACAATAGGTTGTAATGTTCCAATCATTGATCAGAATCTGGGAATAGTAGACTTCAATGTTCCAATACTGGATCAGAATCTGAGAACAGTGGACCGGGATATTACAATGATGGATCAGAATCTGAGATCAATAGACAGTCATGTTCCAATACTGGAGCAGAATTTGAGAACAATAGACTCCAATGTTCCAACCGTTGATCAGAATCTGAACAATAGACTGTAATGTTCCAATACTGGATCAGAATCTGAGAACAGTGCACCTGGATATTGCAATGATGGATCAGACTGTAATGTTCCAATACTGGATCAGAATCTGAGAACAATAGACTGCAATGTTCCAATACTGGGCCAGAATCGGAGAATATTAGACTGTAATGTTCCAACACTGGTTCAGTGTCTGGGAACAATGGAAAGGGATTTTCCAATAATGGATGAGAAACTGAGAACAATACACTAGTGTTCCAATAATGGATGACAATGTGGGAACAATGGACCGGGATGCTCTAATAATGGATCAGATTATGAGAACAATAGACTGCAATGTTCGAATAATGGATCAGAATCAGGGAAACATCGACTGCAATTTTCCAATAATGGATCAGAATCCGAGAACAATAGACTATCATGTTCCAATAATGGATGGCAATGTCGGAAAAATGGACCGGGATGTTCTAATAAAGGATCAGAATCTGAGAACAATCGACTGCAATGTTTCAATACTGGATCAGATTCTGAGGGCAATAGACTGTAAAGTCACAGACCTCCAGCCGGAAAAAGACTCTTCGACTGCTACCCTCTGTCTCCTGTGGCCAAGATGTGGAGATGCTGGCGTTGGACAGTAAGAAGTTTAACAACACCAGGTTAAAGTCCAACAGGTTTATTTGGTAGCAAAAGCCACAAACGCTTTCGGAGCCCTCACCCGAGGAAGGGGCTTGGAGCTCCGAAAGCTTGTGTGGCTTTTCCTGCCAAATAAACTGTTGGACTTTAACCTGGTGTTATTAAACTTCTTCCTGTGGCCAAGCCAGTTCTCTACCCATCTCGCCACCTCTCCTTGTATCCCATGAGCCTTAACCTTCTTAACCAACCTGCCATGAGGGACTTTGTCAAATGCCTTACTGAAATCCGTATAGACGACATCCACAGCCCTTCCTCCGTCAACTGTTTTTGTCACTTCCTCAAAAAGCTCCACCAATTTTGTAAGGCACGACCTCCCTCTTACAAATACTGGATCAGAATCTGAGAACAATGGACTGTAAAGTTGCACTAAAGGATCATAATCTGAGTACAATACACTGCAATGTTCGAATAATGGATCGGACTCTGAGAACAATAGGTTGTAATGTTCCAATCCTGGTTCAGAATCTGGGAACAATAGACTGCAATTTTCCTATAATGGATCAGAATCTGAGAACAATCGACTGTAATGTTCTAATTCTGGATTAGAATTTGAGATCAAAAGACTGCAATGTTCCAATACTGGATCAGAAACTGAGAGCAATAGACTGCAATGTTCCAATACTGGATCAGAATCTGAGAACAATAGACTGTAAAGTTCCAATACTGGATCAGAGTCTGGGAATAATATCAATGGATGTTCCATTAATGGATCAGAATCTGAGAACAATACACTGTAATGTTCCATTATGAATCAGAATCTGGGAACAATAGACTCTAATTTTCCAATACTGGTTCAGAATCTGAGACAAATAGACTGGAATGTTCCAATAATGGATCAGAAGTTGGAAACATTGGACCGGGATGTTCCAATAATGGATAAGATTCTAAGATCCATACACTGCAATGTTCCAATACTGGTTCAGAACCTGAGAACAATAGACTGCAATGTTCCATGAATTGATCAGAATCTGAGAACTATAAGCTGTAATGTTCCAATACGGATTAGAATCTGGGAACAAATGACTGGGATGTTACAATAATGGATCAGAATCTGAGAACAATAGAATGTAATATTCCAAAACTGCATCAGAATCTGAGAACATTAGACTGCAATGTTCCAGTACTGGATCAGAATCTGAGAACAATAGACCGGGATGTTCCAATAATGGATCAGATTCTGAGAACAGTAGGCTGCAATGTTCCAATAATGGATCAGAATCTGAAAACTAAAGGTTGTAATGTTACAATGCTGGATCAGAGTCAGGGAACAATGGACCGGGATGGTCCAATACTGCAGCAGAATCTGACAACAATACACTGTTATGTTCCAATACAGGATCAGAATCAGAGAACAATAGACTGGAATGTTCCAATACTGGATCAGGATCTGGGAAGAATAGAACGGGATGTTACAATACTGGATCAGAATCTGACAACAATAGACTGTAATGTTAGAACATAAGAACATAAGAAATGGGAGCAGGAGTAGGCCATCCAGCCCCTCAAGCCTGCTCCGCCATTCAATAAGATCATGGCTGATCTGATAGTGGGTTCAGTGCCACTTACCCGCCCGCTCCCCATAACGCTTAATTCCCTTAATGGTTAAAAATCTATCTATCTGTGACTTAAACACATTTAAGGAGGTAGCCACGACTGCTTCATTGGGCAGAGAATTCCAAAGATTCACTCCGCTCTGGGAGAAGAAGTTCCTCCTCAACTCTGTTCTAAATTGACTCCCCCATATTTTGAGGCTATGCCCCCTAGTTCTTGTTTACATTGTAAGTGGAAATAACCTCGCTTCTACTACCCTGTCTAGCCCCTTCATTATCTTTTATGTATCTATAAGATCTCCCCTCAACCTTCTCAACTCCAATGAGTACAGGCCCAGTCTACTCAAACTCTCCTCATAAGCTGACCCCCTCATCTCCGGAATCGACCTGGTGAACCTTCTCTGTCCCGCCTCCAAAGCTAATATATCCTTTCTTAAATAAGGGGACCAAAACTGGACACAGTACTCTAAGTGCGGCCTCTCCAGTACCCTGTACTGTTGCAGCAAGACCTCCCTGTTTTTATACTCCATCCCTCTCGCGATAAAGGCCAACATTCCATTTGCCTTCTTGATCACCTGCTGCAGCTGCAAACTGAGTTTTTGTGATTCATGCACAAGGACCCCCAGGTCCCTCTGCACAGTAGCATGTTGTAATTTTACACTGTTTAAATAAGAGTCCATTTTACTATTATTCCTTCCAAAGTGGATAACCTCACACTTACCAAAGTTATCCTCCATCTGCCAGATCCTTGCCCAATGACTTAGCCGATCCAAATCTCTCTGCAGACTCTCTGTGTCCTCCACGCAATTTGCTTTCCCACTCACCTTTGTATCATCCGCAAACTTTGTTACCCGACACTAACTCCCCTCCTCCAGATCGTCGATGTATATGGTAAATCGTTGAGGCCCCAGCACCGATCC
This sequence comes from Mustelus asterias, assembly GCF_964213995.1. NCBI lineage: Eukaryota > Metazoa > Chordata > Chondrichthyes > Carcharhiniformes > Triakidae > Mustelus > Mustelus asterias. Next base: position 87,072 of record NW_027591014.1, on the reverse strand, counting down.
CTGCGGCACGCTACTCGTCACTGATTGCCAACCGGAAAAGCACCCATTTATTCCGACTCTCTGCTTTCTGTGAGATAGCCAATCCTCAATCCACGCTAACACTTTACCCCCAACTCCGTGTACCTTTATCTTATGCAGCAACCTTTTGTGAGGCACCTGATCGAAAGCCTTCTGGAAATCTATTTACACAACATCCACCGGTTCCCCTCTGTCAACTGCACTCGGCGTATCCTCAAACAATTCCAGTAAATTAGTCAAACATGGCTTTCCCTTCAAGAATCCATGCTGCGTCTGCTTGATTGAACCATTCTTTTCCAGGTGTCCTGTTATTTCTTCCTTAATGATAGATTCCAGCATTTTCCCAACTACGGATGTTAAGCTAACCGGCCTGTAGTTACCTGCCTTTTGTCTACCTCCTTTTTTAAACAGTGGCGTTACATTAGCTGGTTTCCAATCAGCTGGCACCTCTCCAGAGTCAAGTGAATTTTGAAAAATTACAACTAATAAATTTGCTATTACTTCTGCCGTTTCTTTTAGTGCCCTGGGATGCATTCCATCCGGACCAGGGGACTTGTCTACCTTTAGTCCCATTAGCCTACCCAGCACTACCTCTTTAGTAATAGTGATCGTTTTAAGGTCCTCAACCCCGACCGTCTTGAGTAAGGGCAGAAGTTGTTTTTTGTAGTTTAGTTCGGGCTTCATGATCGGCAGAGGTTTGGAGGGCCGAACGGCCTGTTCCGGTGCTGTACTTTCCTTTGTTCTTTGTATGTATGGGAGGCATGGTGGCACAATCGTTAGCACTGCTGCCTCACAGCTCCAGAGACCCGGGTTTGATCCCCGGTTTGGGTCACTGCCTGTGCGCAGTCTGCACGTTCTCCCCGTGTCTGCATGGGTTTCCTCCGGGTGCTCTGGTTTCCTCCCACAGATCAGGAGACGTGCTGCTTAGTTGCATTGATCATGCTAAATCCTCCCTCAGTGTACCCGAACAGGCGCCGGAGTGTGGCAACTAGGGGATTTTCACAGTAACTTCATTGCACTGTTAATGTGAGCCGACTTGTTACATGAATAAATAAGCTTTAGAAACTTGACCAGCGCTGTGTGAAAAGCAGAGAATGCCTGTCTTACACCATTGTATCAGTCACATTCTCAAAGGGGCCACACATTCAAAAGGAAATCCAAGCACCTCATGCTAAACAGTAACTTGTGGGCAGGAAATGCAGCCTTGGCACAGTCACCATCTCGTACCAGGACTACATTTATAATGAAATGAAATATGAGCTTTACTAAAAATTGTACATCTTTTACACAAAACGAAACAGTCCAGTGACTAAGCTGGGGCATCAGACTCTGCTGCACAGATTGGCAACAGGGCTTCCCTCAGCACCCCTCGTGCTGATGTTGCTGTTATTGCTTTCATCAGAGGGCATGGAACAAGTAACATCTGACTCGATAATTCATGGAAGCCGAAAGGACAGAACACAACTGCATTCTTTGTCAGAAAGGCACCTGGATTGAGCTTTGCACCATGGGGTTAGTGCTCCCTCACAGCGCCAGGGATCCTGGTTCGAATCCGACCTTGGGTCACTCCATGTGTGGAGTCCGCACATTCTCCCCGTGTCTGCATGGGTTTCCTCCAGGTGCTCCACTTTCCTCCCACAGGCCAAAGATGTGCAGGTTAGGTGCATTGGCCGTGCTGAAAATTGTCCGTTATTGTCAGGGGGACTATCAGGGTGGATGCGTGGGGTTACGGAAATAGGGCCTGGGTGGGATTGTGGTCAGTACAGACTCATCATAAATTGTAACACAGAAACCCAACAGTGCGAAAGAGGCCATTCGGCCCATCGAGTCTGCACCAACAACAATCCCACCCAGGCCCTATCCCCATGACCCCACATAATTACCCTACCAACACCTCGAACCGACACATTCCGGGACACGAAGGGGTAATTTAGCTTATAATTCACCCCACTGACAGCCTGAATAACTTGCAATTATATTGTATCTTTAATGTAATGAAACAGACCGGAATGAAAAACATGAAACTTATTTCTGATCTGAATTTCTCATCACAATGAAACACTATTTTCATTGAAAATTGGGGATGAAGTGGAAATGATCGAGAGCTTCAGGTTTCTAGGTGTCCAGATCACCAACAACCTACCCTGATCCCAACACACCGATGCAAAGGTTAAGAAAACCCACCGGTGCCTCTACTTTCTCAGGAGGCTAAGGAAATTTGACATGTCAGCTCCGACTCTCACCAACTTTTACAGATGCACCATACAAAGCATTATTTCTGGTTGTATCACAGCTTGGGCTGGCGTCTGCTCTGCCCAAGGCTGCAAGAAACAATAAAGGGTTGTGAACGAAGCCTAGTCCATCACTCAAACCAGCCTCCCACCCATTGACTCTGTCTACACTTCCCACTGCCTCGGGAAAAGCAGCCGGCATAATCATGGACCCCACACACCCCGGACATTCTCTCTTCCACCTTCTTCTGTCGGGAAAAAGATACAAAAGTCTGGGGTCACGTACCAACCGACTCAAGAACAGCTTCTTCCCTGCTGCCGTCAGACTTTTGAATGAACAGCCGCATACAACACATAATATATATATTATATAATACTTTATTATTATGTGAAGTTGATCCTTCTCTACACGCTAGCCATGACTGTAACACTACATTCTGCACTCTCTCCTTTCCTTCTCTATGAATGGTATGCTTTGTCCGTGTAGCGCGCAAGAAACAATGTATTTCACTGTATACTAACACATGTGACAATAATAAATCAAATCAAATCCAATCATTGCTCCTTCTCAGCGCCAGCATTGCAGTGTGTTGTTTGTTTTCTCACCTGTAATTGATTACTCTAATAGGTTGCTCTGCCGAGTCTCAGGAGTGTTTCTGCTGTTTATTAAAGAGAAGACCTTCAGTGGGAGACCTCAGTAAATGGCCATGGTTTATGCCATAGACAGACACCATCGCTTCTCTCAGAAAACACAGTGATCCACTGTCGGTCAAGCTGGAGCCAGTTACTATCCTATTCTCGCTGCCATTGGAGTTCCTGCGAGGTGATTGCAACCGATTAAAATATATTTATTCGTGTCACAAGCGGGCTTACATTAACACTACAATGAAGTTACTGTGAAAATCCCCTAGTCACCACACTCCGGTTCCTGTTCGGGTACACTGAGGGAAAATTTAGCATGGCCAATGCACCTAACCAGCACGTCTTTCAGACTGTGGGAGGAAACCAGAGGAAACCCACGCAGACATGGGGAGAACATGCAGAATCCACACAGGCAGTGACACAAGCCGGGAACCGAACCCGGGTCCCTCGCTCTGTGAGGCAGCAGTGCTAACCACTCCGTCACCGCGACACCCTAAATAGATTGGACATAACGTCTGCTATGAGGAGGCTTCCTCCCACCACCTCCTAACTTTGGAGAGAGTGAAGTTGCTTCCCCGCAGCAGAATACCTGGGCTGATGGAACGGCAGTGGTTCCCTCCTGACCAGCGGGACGGCTCACGGGACCACAGACCCGACCAGCGTCTATAGCTGCTGAGGTGTGATGAGGGGTTGCCAGCGATTCGCCTTTGCTGGAATATTATTGTTCAACTTTATCAATCGAGGTATAGATTACAAAAACGTAGAGGTCATGATGGAGTTGTATAGAGCGTTGGTTTGGCCACAGCTGGAGTACTGTGTGCAGTTCTGGTCAACACATTATAGGAAGGATGTGATTGCACTGGAGGTGATGCAGGGGAGATTCGCCAAGATGCTGCCTGGGACGGAACATTTAAGCGATGCAGAGAGGTTGGATAGATTTGGTTTGTTTTCTCTGGAGCAGAGAAGACTGAGGGGTGACCTGATCGAGGTGTACAAGATTATGAAGGACATGGACAGGGTGGAGAGAGAGCAGCTGTTCCCCTTAGCTGAAGGGTCAGTTACGAGGAGGCAAAATTTAAAAATGAGGTGTGGGAGATTTAGGTGGTATATTATGGACAGTCTTATTAAAATTCCAGTTGGTGAGAATAGTCTTAAAAGCACTTTCATAGATAGAACATAGAACAGTACAGCACAGAACAGGCCCTTCGGCCCACGATGTTGTGCCGAACTTTATCTGAAACCAAGATCATAGAATCCCTGCAGTGCAGAAGGAGGTTATTTGGCCCATCGAGTCCGCACTGACCACATTCCCGCCCAGGCCCAATCCCCATAACCCCACATATTTACCCTGCTACCCCCCTGATAATTTCTTGTCAATTATCTCTTACAGATGTTGATCGATCAAATTCCAGAAATGATACTCAAGGCAAAACTGCTATCACAATATTCAAGGCAAACCACATGAATTCTGACACTCTTCCACTGCACTGTGGAAATCCAAAATATTCAGAAACGGGGATGTATTTTGAAACATAAATCTTTCTTGGTTTCTGGATGGACACTTCAAGTTTTACAACTTCACTCAGCATAGTGCTAGCCACAGAATATCTCGTCACAGCCGATATCGAGTCACAGAGCAATACAGCATGGAAACAGGTCCTTCGGCCCAAACACTCCATGCTGACCATGGTGCCCTCCCAGTTGGTCCCAATTGCCCGCGTTCGGTCCATATCCCTCTAATCCTTTCCCTCTATCCAAATGCTTTTTAAATGTTGGTATTGAACTTGCCTCAACCACTTTCTCTGGCAGCTCATTCCATGCACACACCACCCTCTGCGTGAAGAAGTTGCCCCTCAGGTCCGTTTGAAATCTTTCCCCTCTCACCTCTATATATAATCATATAACTCAGCACAGTGACTTTCCTTACATATCCTCCTTCCCTCCCATCCCCCATTTCAATGTCTCTCGCACCTCTTTGAACTCCACTGTTCCAAGATATTAAGATCGTCCAGTTTCGATCAAGAATGGCTGCCTCCCACTTCGGGTAAAACAAAATGTACTAAGGTCCCCTCATTACTGATGAAACCTTTCCAAGTGATAAGAATCTTTTTATCTATGATTCTATGAAAATCCCGCAGAGTATCTGGAGTATTGTGTCCAGTTTTGGTCTCTTTATTTGAGGAAGGATGTTGCTGCATGGGAGGCAGTTCAGAGGAGGTTCACCAGATTGATTCTGGGGGTGAGAGGATTGACGTATGAGGAGAGATTAATCACTTTGGGCTTGTACTCACTGGAGTTCAGAGGGATGAGAGGGGATCTGATGGAGGTATATAAAATTTTAAAAGGGATTGATAAAGTAAATGTAGACCAAATGTTTCCTCTTATGGGGCAATCTCGAACAAGAGGTCACAGGGTATAGGTTGAGAGGCGATAGATTTAAAACTGAGATGAGGAGGAACTACTTCTCGCAGAGGGTGGTGAATTTGTGGAACTCGCTGCCCCAGAGCGCGGGGGAGTCTGAATCATTGAATGGTTTCAGGAAGGAGATGGATATATTTCTAATAAAAAAGGGATTAGGGGGATATGGGGAACAGGTGGGGAGGTGGATTTGAGACCAGGGAGAGATCAGCCATGATCTGATTGAATGACGGATCAGGCTCGAACGGCTGAATTTGCCGACTTCTGCTCTTAATTCCTGTTCCTATGTTATCGAGTCATTGAGGTTTACAGCATGGAAACAGGCCCTTCGGCCCAACCTGTCCGTGCCGCCCAGTTTTTACCTTTAAGCTCGTCCCAATTGCCCACATTTGGCCCATGTCTCTCTATACCCATCGTACCCATGGAACTGACTAAACGCTTTTTAAAATACTAAATTGTACCCCCCTCTCCTACTGCCTCTGGCAGCTTGTTCCAGACATTCACCACACTCTATGTGAAAGAATGCCCCCTCTGGACCCTTCTGAATCTTTATTTTGAGGATTCTGTATTCTGCATCTTTTTTCACAGTGGAACACATCATTTCCATAGCAGGAATAGAGGATAACCAATGGACTTACTCACAAGAGCAAGGAGCTCTCAGTATCTGGAGGTGGAAGTATAAGTATAAGTCGAGGGATTTAAACCATATAACATCGCCAAAACTTAAAGCCGACTTTCGTGCTCTGAAATAGATAACTGCTGATAGAGTAAATGTGCTGTTTTTATTAGTGTCACAAGTAGGTTTACATTAACACTGCAAGGTAGTTACTGTGAAAATCCCCTAGTCCAAGCCAGGAATCGAACCCGGGTCCCTGGCACTGTGAGGCAGCAGTGCTAACCACTGTACCACCGTGCTGCCCATTTCAGTTCACCACTCAAAGAACAAAGAACAGTACAACACAGGAACAGGCCCTTCGGCCCTCCAAGCCTGCGCCGATCATAATGCCTGCCAAAACTAAAACCGTATGCACTTACAGAATCCGTATCCTTCCATTCCCATTCTATTCATGTATTCATCGAGATGCCCCTTAAATGCCGCTATCGTACCTTCTCCCACCACCTCCTCGGGCAGCGCGTTCCAGCCATTCACCACCCTCTGTGTAAAAAACTTGCCTCACAGATCTCCTCTGATCTTTTCCCCACGCACCTTAAACCTATGTCCCCGAGTACTTGACTTTTCTACCCGAGGAAAGAGCCTCTGACTATCCACTCTGTCTATGCCACTCTTGGACAAGGTGTGGAGACAATATTTACAAATCACTGCAGCCTGTAGGGAGATTGAACTCACATCATTGGTAGTATACTGAATCACACCCTTGTCATGTAGGCAAGTGAGTTCACCGCCCTACACGATGGGGCCAGTTGATGTCATAGATTTGGATAACAACAATCCCATAGCATGCAGCACAAAGAGTCGAGGTGTCCGATTGTGGCTCAGGTTGTCAGCCTGGATTGGATAGATAATTCGTCAGCAGGCACGGAACAGTGAGTCGGGATACTAAAGCACATTCAGGCTGCTTGGCTGTAACTTACGAAATATTGCAAAAATTTGTATTGGGGATGTCGCTGTTTATGTTTTTTTTATTATTTGTTCGTGGTACATGGGCGTCGCTGGCTGGGCCAACATTTATTGCCCATCCCTACTTGCTCGAGGGCAGTTGAGAGTCCACCACATTGCTGCGGCTCTGGAGTCACATGTGAGCCAGACCGGGTCCGCACGGCAGATTTCCTTCCCTGAAGGACATTCGTGAACCAGACGGGCTTTTCCGACAGTCGACAATGGTTTCATGGTCATCAGTAGATTCTTAATTCCAGATATTTTTTATTGCATTCAAATTCCATCGTCTGTCGTGGCGGGATTCGAACCCGGGTCCCTGGAACATTAGCTGAGTTTCTGGATTAATAGTCTGGCGATAATACCACTCGGCCAATATATGTCAACAAAATAACTGAAGTTGCTGGGAGTAAGCTACCAGATTTCCAATATGATTCTAAACTAATTGTGAATTAAAGCTATGAGGAGGATTCAAAGGGGCTGCACAGAGATATAGACAATAGAACAGAATGGGGAACAAGTTGGCAGATGGAGGAATAAATTAAATTATTTAATTTTGTGATGATTTGTTTTGATTTGATTTTATTCTTGTCACATGTATTAGTATACAGTGAAAGGTATTGTTTCTTGCACGCTATACAGACAATGCATATTGCACAGTGGTGAGCAGCACAATGGCATGGTGGTTAGCACTGCTGCATCACAGCTCCAGAGAACTGGGTTTGATTCCCGGCTTGGGCCACGGTCTGTGTGGAGTTTTCACATTCTCCCTGTGTCTGCGTGGGTTTCCTCCGGATCTGGTTTCCTCCCAAAGTCCAAAGGTGTGCGGGTTAGGTGCATTGGCAATGATAAATTGCCCCTTAGTGTCCTGGGATATGTAGGTTAGAGGGATTAGCAGGGTAAATATTTGGGACGATGGGGATAGGACCCGGGTGGGATTGTTGTCAATGCAGACTCGATGGGCCGAATGGCCTCTTTCTTCACTGTCGGGTTTCTATGATTCCAGGGAAAGGAGAGGGTGCTGAATGTTACAGTCATATCTAGGGTGGAGAGAAAGGTCAACTTAATGCGGGGTAGGTCCATTCAAAAGTCTGATGGCAGCAAGGAAGAGGCTGTTCTTGAGTTGGTTGGTACGTGACCTCAGACGGAGGTCACCTGATGGAAGAAGGTGGGAGGGAGAATGCCCGGCGTGTGTGGGGTCCTTGATTATGCCGGCTGCTTTTCCGAGGCAGCGGGAAGTGTAGACAGAGTCAATGGATGGGAGGTGTGGATAGAGATGCGCAAAGAGACATATTTAGAACGTATATCTCTGTGAATGGAAAAGTACTGAAGGACCACAATCGATATGTCGATATATTATCCTGTGAATAGGGAGTCACTGAAATTCTGTATCTCGAGTGTAGATGTTTCCCTGTAGGTGGAGAGGCTGTTAGGGTGCAGGGCACTAATCAAGAAAGGTTGTCTTTAATAAAAATGTTAGTTTAAAAGTTTATTTATTAGTGTCACAAGTCGGCTTACATTAACATTGCAATGAAATTGCTGTGACATCTTACCGTTCAACTGAACTCAACCGTCCAACCTGCTTTGAGCTCAGCTCAAGTCATGCCATGGAATGTAAAGCTGTATAAACTCGATCCGCTTGAAGCCAATGCAAAAACAGAACTGAACCACTGGATTCCATTCAACCCAAAATAATGCAACATTTAACAAGGCAAAACCATCATGTGGCCACCGGGATTTACTGGATGGTTTCAGAATGAGAAATGAGAAGGGAGCCTGACGGACAAAGCATCGTCATGAATAACTCCCGTGCAATGTTTTTTTTAGCTCCCATGTTTCACAGATGGCGATGTTTAAAATGAGAAGGAACGTCTTTTTTTATTCCGCACGACATTATAAATAAGAGATTTTTCGGCCAAATTCCCCCGTTAAAACAGCAATGTCATGATGCTGATTTGCTGTCAGCTCAATGATGTGATGCACAGTGTAATGTTTCAGGAATGAATCTTCTGTTTTCTGTTGAGGAACTAGTAAACCTTACAATGAGGCTGCTTGAAATATTCAAATCCTGAAATAAAATGCAGTTTCCACGACAGTTTGGCTCATTGTTCTTCAAAGACTTTTACAAAAAGAAGTTTCAACAAATGCCGAAGGTCGAATGTCTCCTTAAGATTTTAAAAATGTTGACAGTTTACAATCGCACTCTGGTCTTCATTTCTCAGAAGGTGATGCTGCTCTAGTTGCTTCATGTGATATTCAGCTGCAATGAAGCTCGCAGGAAGTGAGTTGATGTCCTCTACAATGATATATTCGGTGTTACTGCTTATGCAACGACTGGGTTGATGTTACATCAAGTGCTGAAGCAGATTCTAAGCGCAAACAACAACCACGCCCCGAAAGACCAGCCAGGAAAGAACGTGTTTGTCTGGGGAGGAAAACAGAAATAATGTTTCAAATTCACTTCTGTGTTAAACATCAAATCACAGAATCCCTGGTGTGCAGAAGGAGGCTATTCGGCCCATCAAGTCTGCACCGACCACAATCCCACCCAGGCCCTATTCCCATAACCCCACATATCCCTGCTAATTCTCCTGACACTAGGGTCAATTTAGCATGGCCAATCAACCTAACCCACACATCTTTGGAATGTGGGAGGAAATCGGAGCACCCGGAGGAAACCCACGCAGACACAGGGAGAATGTGCCAACTCTACACAGTCAGTGACGTGAGACCAGAATTGAACCCGGGTCCCTGGTGCTGTGAAGCAGCAGTGCTAACCACTGTGCCACTGTGCCGCCCCAGATAGTCCACATCTTTTCCCGAAGGTAGGGGACTCCAAACGTAGAGGACATAGCTTTAAGGTGAGAGGGGAGAGATGCAAAAAGGCCCAGAGGGACAATTGTTTCACACAGAGGGCGGTGAATGTCTGGAAGAAGCTGCCAGAGGCAGTAGCAGAGGCGGATACAATTTTGTCTTTTAAGAAGCATTTAGACAGTTACATGGGTAAGATGGGTATAGAGGGATATGGGCCAAATACAGGCAATTGGGAGTAGCTGAGTAGTTAAAAAAAGGTGGCATGGACCAGTTGGGCTGAAGGGCCTGTTTCCATGCTGTAAACCTCTCTGACTCTATGACATGGGGGACAACAGTCAGACTCCGCACAGACAGTAACCCAAGCCGGGAAGCGAACCCTGGTCTCTGACGCTGTGAGGGAGCAGCACTAACCACTGTGTCACCTAGTCTCAGACTATCTGATCTTATTATTGTTGGGTAAACAAATATAGAGAGAGAGAATGAATGATATGAATTAAAAGAGTTTCCACAGCTGGAATCGTGGTCTGTGTGGATGAGCAATCCAAATTAAGATGATTTGCAGAGATACAATTTAAAATTCACTTTGTTATATGACTGCATCATGTAACCACGATTTTGCAAATTATGGGTCTGTGTGAATTATGGAAAAAGCTATTCGATTTCCCATTCATCTGGTTTTCTTGTCGAATTACCTTTCTTTTTACTGAGTTACCTTTTAGATCAACACTAAATCTCAGATCCTGGCAACAAGAAGGTCATTTATTCTTGTTTTCTTTTGAATATTAATGTCTCAAACGGATAAGTAGCGACCGTTTGGTAAATAAGACAACTGCAAATGACTTGCTGGGACTGAAAGGGCTTCACAAAATTGATGTGAGCTTAATTTTCAGCTTATCTGGATTTGATTTGATTTATTATTGTCACATTTATTAATATATAATGAAAAGTATTGTTTCTTGCGCGCGATACAGACAAAACATAGAGAAGGAAAGGAGAGAGTGCAGAATGTAGTGTCACAGTCATAGCGAGGGTGCAGAGAAAGATCAACTAAATGCGAGGTAAGTCAATTCAAAAGTCTGACAGCAGCAGAGAAGAAGCTGTTCTTCAGTCGATTGATACGTGACCTCAGATTTTTGTATCTTTTTCCCGAAGAAAGAAGGTGGAAGAGAGAATGTCCCGGGTACGTGGGGTCCTTAATAATGCTGGATGCGTAGCCGAGACAGCGGGAAGTATAGACAGAGTCAATGGATGCGAGGCTGGTTTGCGTGATGGATTGGGCTACATTCAAAACCTTTTGTACTTCCTTACAGTCTTGGGCAGAGCAGGAGACATACCAAGCTGTGACCCAACCAGAAAGAATGCATCTGTAAAAGTTACTGAGATTTGTTGCTGACATGCCAAATTTCCTCAGTCTTCTGAGAAAGTAAGAGGCGTTGGTGGGCTTTCTGAACTATAGTGTCGGCATGTGGGGATCAGGACAGGTTGTTGGTGTTCTGGACACTAAAAACTTGAATTTCTTGACCCTTTCTTCTTCGTCCCCATTGATGTAGACAGGGGCATGTTCTCCTTTACGCTTCCTGAAGTCGATGACAATCTCCTTCATTTTGCTGACATTGAGGGAGGGATTACTGTGGCTGCACCAGTTCACCAGATTCCCTATCTCATTCCTGTACTCTGTCTCGTCATTGTTTGAGATAAGTTTATTTATTCGTGTCACATGTCGGCTTACATTAGCACAGCAATGACGTTGTGAAAATCCCATAGTCGCCACACTCCGGCACCTGTTCGAGTACAAAGAACAAAGATCAGTACAGCACAGGAAACAGGCCCTTCGGCCCTCCAAGCCTGTGCCGCTCCTTGGTCCAACTAGACCATTCGTTTGTATCCCTCCATTCCCAGACTGCTCATGTGACTATCCAGGTAAGTCTTAAATGATGCCAGCGTGTCTGCCTCCACCACCCTACTTGGCAGCGCATTCCAGGCCCCACCACCCTCTGTGTAAAAAACGTCCCTCTGATGTCTGAGTTATACCTCGCCGCTCTCACCTTGAGCCCGTGACCCCTCGTGATCGTCACCTCCGACCTGGGAAAAAGCTTCCCACTGTTCACTCTATCTATACCCTTCATAATTTTGTACACCTCTATTAGGTCTCCCCTCATTCTCCGTCTTTCCAGGGAGAACAAGCCCAGCTCACCAAATCTCCCCTCATATCTAAGACCCTCCCTACCAGGCAACATCCTGGCAAACCTTCTCTGCACTCTCTTTAAAGCCTCCACGTCCTCCTGGTAGAAATCATAGAAATCATAGAAACCCTACAGTGCAGAAGGAGGCCATTCGGCCCATCGAGTCTGCACCGACCACAATCCCACCCAGGCCCTACCCTCACATATTTTACCTGCTAATCCCTCTAACCTACGCATCCCAGGACTCTAAGGGGCAATTTCTTTAACCTGGCCAATCAACCTAACCCGCACATCTTTGGACTGTGGGAGGAAACCAGAGCACCCGGAGGAAACCCACGCAGACACGAGGAGAATGTGCAAACTCCACACAGACAGTGACCCGAGCCGGGAATCGAACCCAGGACCCTGGAGCTGTGAAGCAGCAGTGCTAACCACTGTGCTACCGTGCCGCCCCAGTAGTGTGGCGACCAGAAATGGATGCAATATTCCAAATGTGGACTAACCAGCGTTCTGTACAACTGCCACATCAGACTCCAGCTTTTATACTCTATACCCCGTCCTATCAAGGAAAGCATGCCATATTCCTTCTTCACCACCTTCTCCACCTCTACTGCCGCCTTCAAGGATTTGTGGACTTGCACACCGAGGTCCCTCTGTGTTTCTATACTCTTGATGGCTCTGCCATTTATTGTATACGTCCCCCCTACATTTGTTCTTCCACTGAGGGACAATTTTGCATGGCCAATACATCTAACCAGCACGTCGGTCGGACTGTGGGAGGAAACCAGAGCACCCGGAGGAAACCCATGGAGACACAGACATGGGGACAACGCGGCACGGTGGCACAGTGGTTAGCAGTGCCGTCTCACAGCGCCAGGGACCCGTGTTCAATTCCAGCCTTGGGTCGCTCTCTGTGCGGAGTCTGCATGTTCTCCCCCTGTCTGTATGGGTTTCCTCCGGGTGTTCCGCTTTCCTCCCACACGCCAAAGATGTCTGGGTTACGTGGATTGGTCACGCTACATTACCCCTGAGTGTCAGGAGGACTAGCAGAATAGATATGTGGGGTTGCGGGGACAGGGTCTGTGTGGGATTGTGGTCGGTGCAGATGTGATGGGCTGCATGGCCTCCTTCTGCTGTGTAGGGATTCTATGACTATTCTATATCAACATGCAGATTCAGCACAGACACTGACCCAAGCCAAGAATCAAACCCAGGTCCCTGGCGCTGTGATGCAGCAGTGCTAACCACTCTGGGATAGCAGCATTTGATGCACAGTTTGTGATAAATCTTTTAGAATGTGATTTATTGTTTACTGTATCAGACAGGTTCTGATTACATTGCAAGGTCTCAAGCGCCAGTGAATGACTGGACCATACCGTGACACAATGGTTAGCACTACTGCCTCACAGCACAGGAACCCGGGTTCAATTCCCAACTTGGATCACTGTCTGTGTGATGTCTGCACGTTCTCCCCGTGTCTGCGTGGGTTTCCTCCGGGTGCCCCAGCTTCCTCCCACACTCCAAAGATGTGCGGGTTAGGTGGATTGGCCATGCCTAAATTCCCCCTCAGTGCCAGGGGGCACTAGCAAGGGTAAAGAGGGATTACCGGCATGGGGGCTGGGTGGGTTTGTGGTCAGTGCAGGCGTGAAGGGCCGAATAGACACCTTCTGCACTGCAATCGGCACGTCTTTCATACTGTGGGAGGAAACCGGAGCACCCGGACAAAACACACGCTGATATGGGGGAGAACATGCAAACTCCACACAGTGACCCAAGCCGGGAATCGAACCTGGGTCCCTGGCGCTGTGAGGTAGCAGTGCTGACCACTGTGCTGCCCCAATGAAGTCCCCAGTGATTTTGCACTCTATGTTTCAAGTATTCTCAAGCTTGAAACAAATTTAGTGAATTATTTTAGCGCTTAATCAATCACCTCACGAATTTATTGGAGGAGATGAATGGCAAAAAGTTCAATGAAGTTTGTTATCCTCACTGTAATATTTAGGGACATATCCTGATACAGAACAAACAGATTTATGTTAAAGTTTGCAGGAAATGATGTTGAAACGAACAATATTTGTGCATTGAGAGGCGTTCAGGTCTTCACATTTAAATATTAACTTTGGTCTTAAAAGAAAACATGTACCCGGATCATTCCAATGCAGGTAAGATGCTCTGTCAGAGAGTCAGTGCAGACTCGATGGGCCGTAGGGCCTCCTTCTGCACTGCCGTGGGTTCGATGGTTCACGGGAATGCTGTGATCTTGGAATTCAGCATGTATAATGCACTCTTTATGATACATCTCTTAGATTGTGACTCGCTTTTGCTAAGTGAATATTTGCTGGTCACATTGTAGTCTTTTCACACTCCAGTACCAGTCAATTAAAGGAAACTGAGTAGTTTACAGAGATTATGATGCCGTTTATATTTCTTCACTGTCTGTCTGAATGTTGTATAATCAATATTGTGTCATCAGTATTGTGTAATCAATGTTGTCAAATCAATATTGTGCAACAAATATTGTACAATCAGTATTGTGTAATCAATGTTGTGTAATCAATGTTGTCGAATCAACATTGTGTAATCAATGTTGTGTAATCAATGTTGTGTAATCAATATTGTGTAATCAAAGTTGTGTAATCAAAATTCTGTAATCAAAGTGCTGTAATCAATACTGTGTAATCAAAGTTGTTTAATCAATATTGTTTAATCAATATTGTGTAATCAATGTTGTGGAATCAATATTCTGAATATTCCGGGGTACAAGTGTTTTAGGCGAGACAGAGGAGGGACCAAAAGAGGTGGGGGAGTAGCAGTATTAGTTAGAGAATATAGTACAGCGGTGCAGAGGGGGGACAATTCAGAGGGGTCGTGTAACGAGTCACTGTGGGTGGAGCTTAGAAACAGGAAGGGCACAGTCACGATGTTGGGGGTATGCTACAGGCCCCCCAACAGCCCAAGGGAAGTGGAAGAACGGATATGTCAGGAGATAATGGATAGGTGCAGGAAAAATAGGGTTGTTGTAGTGGGAGACTTCAATGTTCCTGGCATAGACTGGAAATCGCGTAGGGCTGGGAGTCTGAATGGGGAGGAATTTGTAAAATGTGTACAGGAAGGTTCTTTGGAACAATATGTAGATAGCCCGACTAGAGAGGGGGCTATACTGGACCTAGTACCGGGGAATGAGCCCGGTCAGGTTTTCAAAGTTACGGTAGGGGAACATGTGGCAAAAATAACCACAATTCTGTTAGCTTTAGGATAGTGATGGAAAAGGATGAGTGGTGTCCCAAGGGTAAGGTGTTGGATTGGGGGAAGGCTAACTTAAGTGGGATTAGGCAGAAATTGGCAGCTGTTGATTGGGAGAGGCTGTTTGAGGGTAAATCCACATCTGGCATGTGGGAGTCTTTTAAGGAACATTTGATAGGGCTGCAGGATAGGCATGTGCCTGTAAAAAAGAAGGATAGGAAAGGTAGGAATCGAGAACCATGGATAACCAGGGAAATTGAGGGATTGGTGAAAAAGAAAAGAGAGGCGTACGTTAGGTCCAGGCAGCTAAAAACAGAGGGAGCTCCGGAGTAATACAAAGTCGGAAAGAACTCAAACGAGGAATTAGAAGGGCAAAAACGGGTCACGAAATGTCATGGCAGACAGGATTAAGGAGAATCCCAAGGCATTTTATTCATACGTTAGGAACAAAAGGGTTGTCAGGGAAAAAATCGGACCTCTCAGGGACAAAAGTGGGGAATTATGCTTCAGAGCCCAAAGAAGTAGGGGAGATACTAAATGAATACTTTGCATCGGCATTCGCAAAGGAGAGGGATGTGTTGACTGGGAGTGTCTCGGAGGGGAGTGTTGACCCATTAGAGAAAATCTCCATTACAAAGGAGGAATATAAAGACTGACCAATCCCCAGGGCCTGATGGAATATATCCAAGGCTGCTCATGGAGACGAAAGATGAAATCGCTGGGCCTCTGACGCAAATCTTTGTCTCGTCACTGGACACAGGTGAGGTCCCAGATGATTGGAGGATAGCTGATGTGGTCCCGTTATTTAAGAAGGGTAGGAAGGATAACCCGGGAAATTATAGGTCGGTGAGCTTGACGTCTGTGGTAGGGAAGTTGTTGGAGAGGATTCTTAGAGCTAGGATGTATGCGCATTTAGAAAGGAATAAACTCCTTAACGATAGTCAGCATGGTTTTGTGAGAGGGAGGTCATGCCTCACTAACCTGGTGGAGTTTTTTGAAGAAGTGACTAGAATGGTTGACGAGGGAAGGGCCGTGGATGTCGTCTATATGGACTTTAGTAAATCGTTTGACAAAGTCCCTCATAGTAGGTTGGTGCAAAAGGTTGGATCTCATGGGATAAAGGGGAAGGTGGCTAGATGGGTGGAGAACTGGCTTGGTCACAGAAGACAGAGGGTGGTAGTGGAAGGGTCCTTTTCCGGCTGGATGCCTGTGACTAGTGATGTTCCGCAGGGCTCTGTATTGGGACCTCTGCTATTTGTGATAGCATAAACGATCTGGAAGAAGCTGTAACTGGAGTGATCAGTAACTTTGCGGACAACACGAAAATGGCTGGACTTGCAGATAGTGAGGAACATTGTCAGAGGCTACAGAAGGATATAGATGGGCTGGAAATTTGGGCAAAGAAATGGCAGATGGAGTTCAATCCAGATGAATGCGAAGTGATGCATTTTGGTAGAACTCACGTAGGGAGGAGCTATACGATAAATGGCAGAACAATAAAGGGTGTAGATACGCAGAGGGACCTGGGTGTGCAAGTCCACAGATCCTTGAAGGTGACGTCACAGGTGGAGAAGGCAGTGAATAAGGCATATGGCTTGCTTGCCTTCATAGGATGGGGCAGAGAGTATAAAAGTTGGGGTCTGATGTTGCAATTGTATCGAACGTTGGTTCGGCCGCATTTGGAATACTGCGTCCAGTTCTGGTCGCCACACTACCAGAAGGACGTGGAGGCTTTAGAGAGAGTACAGAGGAGGTTGACCAGGATGTTGCCTGGTATGGAAGGGCTTAGTTATGAGGAGAAATTGGGTAAACTGGGGTTGTTCTCACTGGAAAGACGGAGGATGAGGGGTGACCTAATCGAGGTGTATAAAATTATGAAAGGCATAGTTAGGGTGAACGGTGGGAAGCTTTTTCCCAGGCCGGCGGTGACGTTCACGAGGGGTCATAGGTTCAAGGTGAGGGGGGGGATGGTTTAACACGGATATCAGAAGGACGTATTTTACACAGAGGATGGTGGGAGCCTGGAATGCGCTGCCGTCAAGGTGGTGGAGGCGGATACACTGGGAACCATTAAGACTTATCTGGTTAGCCACATGAACGGAGTGGGAATGGAGGGATACAAAAGAATGGTCTAGTTTGGACCAGGGAGTGGCGCGGACTTGGAGGGCCGAAGGACCTGTTCCTGTGCTGTTTTGTTCTTTGTAATATTGTGTAATCAATGTTGTGTAATCATTACTGTGTAATCAATGTTGCGTAATCAATACTGTGTAATCAATATTGTGTAATCAATGTTGTGTAATAAATATTGTGGAATCAATATTGTGTAATCAATGTTGTGTAATCAGTATTGTGTAGTCAATACTGTGTAATCAGTATTGTGTAATCAATGTTGTGTAATCAATGTTGTGTAATCAAAATTGTGTAATCAATGTTGTGTAATCAATATTGTGTAATCAATGTTGTGTAATAAGTATTGTGTAATCAATGTTGTGTAATCAGTCTTGTGTAATCAGTATTGTGTAATCAGTATTGTGTAATCATTATTGTGTAATCAATATTGTGAATTGAAGGTATTTGACCCAGATTATTTTAACGTGTGTCACTGAACACAGTACTTTAATTTAACAGCAAAGTTCCTTTTCTGACTGTCGATTCTGGGCAGTGGTTCGAGAATCGCCATTTTGTTATAAAATAAGGGACCTTCTGTTTCCACTGTCTGTTTACTTTGGGAGGTATAACTTTATCAAAAACAGAAAATACTGGAAAATCTCAGCAGGTCTGACAGCATCTGTGAATCATAGAATCCCTATAGTGCAGAAGGAGGCCATTTGGCCCATCGAGCCTACACCAACAACAATCCCACCCAGGCCCTATCCCCGTAACCCCACATATTTACCCTGCTAGTCCCCCTGACACTAAGTGCCGATTTATCATGGTCGATCCACCTAACCTGCAGATCTTTGGACTGCGGGAGGAAACCGGAGCACCCGGAGGAAACCCACACAGACACGGAGGGAATGTGCAAACTCCACACAGACAGAAGAGAGAATAGAAACAACGCTTTGAGTCTGACGAAGGGTCATCCAGAGTTGAAACATTTGCTCTATTCTCTCAGATGCTGTCGGACCTGCTGAGTTTTTCCAGCATTTCCTGTTTTTATTTCAGATTCCAGCATCCACGGTATTTTGCTTTTATCTTACTCTTCATCAAAGATGGCACCGTTTACAGATTAAAGTTTATTTATTGGTCACAAGTAGGCTTATATTAACTCTGCAATTAAGTTAATTTTGTTGAAAAGTCACTTATTGCAAACGAGCTGCCAGAGGCAGTAGTGGAGGCGGGTAAAATTTTGCCTTTCAAAAAGCATTTAGACAGTTACATGGGTAAGATGGGCTGCACGGTGGCACAGTGGTTAGCACTGCTGCCTCACAGCGGCAGGGACCCGGGTTCAATTCCAGCCTCAGGTCTCTGTCTGTGTGGAGTCTGCACATTCTCCCCGTGTCTGCGTGGGTTTCCCCCGGGTGCTACAGTTCCCTTCCACAGTCCAAAGGTGAGCAGGTTAGGTTGATTGGCTATAGTAAATTGCCCCTTAGTGTCAGGTGGACGAGCATGATAAATGGGTGGGGTTACAGGGATAGGGTCTGGGTGGGATTGTGATTGGTGCAGACACGATGGGCCAAATGGCCTCCTTCTGCACATTAGGGATTCTATGATTTCTACAGGTATAAAGGGATGTGGGCCAAATGCGGGCAATTGAGACTAGCTTATTGGTGAAAACTGGGATGCGTGGACAGTTTGGGCCAAAGGTCCTGTTTCCATGCTGTAAATCTCTATGAATCGACTGTGAAAATCCCCGAGTCGCCACACTCCGGCACCTGTTCGCATGTACTTAGGGAGAATTTAGCATGGTCAATGCACCTGACCAGCATGTCTTTGGACACTAAGGGGCAATTTAGCATGGCCAATCCCCCGAACCTGTACACCTTTGTACACTAAGGGCCCGATTTTACCATTTTGATTTCATGCACTGAATCTGGACGCAATTCAGATCTGAATTGGAAATCTGTTCTCCGGGGGCCCCATACGCACTTACCCTGGAAAAAACATTGTGAGTGTGAATCGCTCTGTGGGCGGGGCTTCTCGCTCTCGAAACGCTGCAACTCCGATCGGAGCTCTGAACTGCGCGTGCGCAGTGAGAAATACATCTGAAATGGGCGCCCCTGTCACATCGCTCCCGGGCAGCAACAAGCGGATCAAGTGACCTGGGAGCGAAAGGTGGGAGTGATGGCCCCCACAGACATCGCCCCACCCCACAACATAACTATCCCCCTTTACACCCACCTCCCCCACTACCCAGACCGATCGCGACCCCCCCCCCCCCCACCAATCACCCGCAGAATGGCAACAGCAACCCTCCCACCCCTGCCCCCTTCACCAGAGAATGATCTGATCCACCTCCCTCCCCTCCCCCCATGACCAGAGAATGATCTGATCCACCTCCAGCCTCCCGCACCCACACCCCCTCTCCCCCCACCACTGATCTGAGTCAGAGAGCCGCCAGAAGCTCTGATCTTACCTCCTCAGAGCTGGACTGCCCGAAACAGACCTTTGCCGAGCACATCTGTTCCGCGCCGAATCTGGACGGGCGAACGCGATGGTAAGGGGGGAAATGCAGGTAAGATTGGGCATCCAGCTCATTAAGTCAATTTAAATGCATCACCCATTTCGGGCGCGGTTCGGATCGCGGCCATTTTCGGGCCTTGGTAAAGTGGACATCTGCACGGATTGTACTAATCGCCTCACACCTGACTTTACCAAGTTTTCGCGCCCGTTAAGGCAATTTAACATGGCCAATCAACCGATCCTCCATATCTTTGGACACGAAGGGGCAAGTTAGCATGGTTAATCCACCTGTCCTTCTCATCTTTGGACACGAAGGGGCAATTTAGCATGGCCAATCCACCCAACCTGCACATCTTTGGACACTACACAATCTGCTGTTCTGAGGCTTTATCCCGCTGGCAAATCAGACCATGAGGTCCTTAGTGTGGTGTAACATAACCGATGTTTCGTGCCAAAATCAGTATTGTTCATTCTCAGTGTGTGGGCATTGCTGACTTTAGTGTCCATCCTTGGAAATTCATCGTTGGAGCTTTCTTACAAACACAGGGCAGACTCAGTCACTTCAGAGGACAGTTGAGTCAACCACATTGGTGTGGGGCTGGAGTCACGTAGAGCTGAGCCTGGGTAAGGACCTCTCCTGAAGTACATCAGTGAACTGGTCAGGCTTTTAAAACAACCCATCAACTTCACCGCTATTTTCACTGACTTATTTCCAGATTTTACAAACTGAATTGAAATGTTTAAAGCCCCGTTCTCTGGCCCAGCTCAACACGAAGGTGCCCGAAAATCCTCTTATTCTGCTCACACTCTGTACCCCCAACATTAATTAATCTTCATATTCAGAAATAGATTGATACTTCGTGGGGTGGCACAGCGCCAGGGACCCTGGTTCGATTCCTGGCCTCGGGTCACTGTCTGTGTGGAGTTTGCACGTTCTCCCCGTGTCTGCGTGGGTTTCCTCCGGGTGCTCCGGTTTCCTCCCA
This sequence comes from Mustelus asterias, assembly GCF_964213995.1. Classification (NCBI taxonomy): domain Eukaryota; kingdom Metazoa; phylum Chordata; class Chondrichthyes; order Carcharhiniformes; family Triakidae; genus Mustelus; species Mustelus asterias. The sequence goes on along the minus strand of NW_027591014.1, from coordinate 66,302 downwards.
CAGTCCAAAGATATGCAGGTTCGGTGGATTGGCCATGCTAAATTGCCCCTTAGTGTCAGGGAGACTTGCTAGAGTAAATGCATGGGGTTACAGGGACAGGGCCTGGGTGGGATTGTGGCCGGTGCAGACTCGATGGGCTGAATGGCCTCCTTCTGCACTAGAATTATACGATTCAGCGTGGCATGAGTGCTAAATTTAGCATGACCAATTCACCTAACCTGCAAATCTTTGGATAGTAAGGGGCAATTAGCATGGCCAATACACCTAACCCGCACATCTGTGGACACTGAGGGGCAATGTAGAATGGCCAATCCACCGAACCAGTACATCTGTGGACACTAAGAGGCAATGTAGAATGGCCAATCCACTGAACCAGTACATCTGTGGACACTAAGGGGCAAGGTAGAATGGCCAATCCACCTATCCAGTACATCTCTGGACACTAGGGGGCAATGTAGAATGGCCAATCCACCTATCCAGTACATCTGTGGACACTAAGGGGCAATGTAGAATGGCCAATCCACCTATCCAGTACATCTGTGGACACTAAGGACACTTTAGCATTGCCAATCCACCTAACAGCACGTTTTTCAGACTGTGGGAGGAAACCGGAGCAGCCGGAGGAAACCCATGCAGACATGGGGAGAACATGCAGACTCCGCACAGACAGTGACCCAAGCCGGGAATCGAACCTGTGTCCCTGGTGCTGTGAGGCAACATAGCTAATCCAATTAGCCAGGCAGCAGGTTATTTTAGTCTTGGCATTCTGCAATGTGATCGGATTCATTGAACTGTCATGATTTTTTCACTATCTGTTTAAATTTCCAAGGATTATCACATTAAAAGCATCTGAGGGAAATGTCTGAGTGAATAACCCATCGCCCCCATGACTGTTTTGGAGGAGTTGAACAACAGGAACTGAACTGAAGGATGTTTTTCTGACCATAAAAGTGAGATCCATAACCTGATGTGAAGAAGATTTATGTTAAATCTTGGATAAAATTATTTCCAAATCAACATGCTTAAAGATGCCTTAAGAACAAAGAAAAGTGCTGCAGAGGAACAGACCCTTCGATGTTCACTCTCCCATGTATCTCTTGGAATGGGATTGATTTTGCTGTGTAAACAAGTGCTGATTGTATCGGGAGGTTTAACACTCAAGCATCAGTGAATAAGTATAAAGGTTATTTATTCGTGTCACAAGTAGGCTTACATCAACACTGCAATGAAGTTACTGTGAAAATCCCACAGTTGCTACACTCTGGCGCCTGTTTGGTTAACACTGAGGGAGTATTTAGCATGGCCAATGTACCTAACCAGCACTTCTATGGGACTTTGGAAGGAAACCGGAGCGCCCGGAGAAAACTCATGCAGACACGGGGAGAACGTGCAGACTCCACACAGACAGTGACCCGAGCCGGGAATCAAACCCAGGTCCCTGGAGCTGTGAAGCAGCAGTGCTAACCACTGTGCTACCGTGCCGGATTCACCACCCTCTGGCTGAAGAAATTCCTCCTCGTCTCAGTTCTGAACTAAGAAGTCTCACAACAGCAGGTTAAAGTCCCACAGGTTTATTTCGAATCACGAGCTTTCGGAACGCTGCTCCTTCATCAGGTGAGTGGGAAACTGGTGTTGTGAGACTTCTTACTGCGCACACCCCAGTCCAACACCGCCATCTCCACATCACATTTCTAAAGGGCCGTCCCTTTCCTCTGAGTCTGTGCCCTCGGGTCCAAGTCTCCCCAACTAATGGAAACATCTTCCCCAAGCGCACTCTATCCAGGCCTTTCATTATTCTGTAAGTTTCAATGTTATCCCCTTCCTCATACTTCCAAACTGCATCGAGTGTGGACCCCCAGACATCAGACGCTCCTCATGCGTCAAGTCTTTCATTCCCCGGATCATTCTTGTGAACCTGCTCTGGACCCTCTCCAAGGCCAGCACATCCTTCCTTAGATACGGGGACCATAATTGCTGACAATATTGTGAATGCGGTCAGACCAGTGTCTTATAAACCCTCAGCAGTACACCCCTGCTTTTGTATTCTCGTCGTCTCGAAATTAACACTAGCAGAGTGATCTCTGCTGTATCGAATTAATATTGACCCTACATTATTTCCAACTTTCCATCCCTCCCTGACCCTCAACACCCCATCGAGGCTGTAACTGTTCTACGTTGGGTATAAAAAGTGTTGGATTGAAGGGGGTTAAGTGAAGCTGTTTGTTCAGTGACTGGAATTGATGTGAGTCTCCATGGATCTGATTAGTGTGCCTGGAGGGATTCCCCTCTTCTATTAATAAGGGATTCCGTTCAATGTGTTGTCCCATTGGGTCAGCGGGAGCGGCAACTCCGACAGCAACAGAGATCAGCGGCTGTGGAGAGAGAGGGAGGGAGAGGAGAGATCAGAATCTGGGAGCAATGGATTGGAGTCTTCCAACAATGGATCAGAATCTGGGAACAATGGATTGGAGTCTTCCAACAATGGATCAGAATCTGGGAACAATGGATTGGAATGTTACGACAATGGATCAGAATCTGGGAACAATGGATTGGAATCTTGCAACAATGGATCGGAATCTGGGAACAATGAACCGGAATGTTCCAACCAAGGACAGGAGTTTATTCTATTGGATTTCTCAGTTTACTGATTATTATTGGATGATGACATCAGCTGATCGGACTCAATATCTACTGAGGGTGATTCAATGTTTTTACTATCCCCTCCTGGCGATTGTTGGTGTTCCGGGTAAGTCTCTGGCTGGAATTGGACCGGCCCGACCGCCACGGGAATCGGTGCAGGCGAGGGGCGGAGAATGGGAAGGTCTGTTGAACACGGGTGGGATTTTGCAGCTTGGGGAAGAGTGAGGCTGGAAACTCCCGGCCCGTGTCCAGTTCCTAATTCTAGAAAGGCTGTTTAACTGTATTGATTTTCTTGTCATTTCCTGTACTGGGTTTGCTGCTCTTGTTGAATCTCTGTATCCGGTTATTAATTCTTTCAGCCACTGACAATTGTCTCAGGGTCTATGGGCTGGGATGTCTTCTGAGTGCTGTGACTTTCCATAGACATGTGACCTCAAACACTATTCCTTCATGCGTAAAATATTGAGACAGAATCCTTTTCACCCTCTGCATATAACACCAGTTCACCCACCCAATCACCAGGCCACAGAATTAATTTTATTGGTCATATCTGCACAGCAGGATCTCACAGAGAGAAAACATATTTCATTAAATTTGAAATTTATTCATCAGTGTCACAAGTATGCGAACATTAACATTGCAATGAAGTTACTATAAAAATCCCCGAGTCACCACACTCCAGCGCCTGTTCAGGTACACTGAGGGAAAATTTAGCACGGCCAATGCACCCAACCAGCACAACTTTCAGATAGTGGGAGGAAACTGGAGCACTCGGAGGAAACTCACGCAGACATGGGGAGAACATGCAGAATCTGCACAGACAGTGGCCAAACCTGCAATTGAACCAGGACCTCTGCTGCTGTGAGGCAGCAATGCTATCCCCTGTGCCACCACAAGCTCTCCGAGAGCAACAGGAATACAAACACACAGACACACCCAAACACACATACATTAAAACACACATTTGTTGATAGAAGCAATCAGATTTAGATATTCCCACTCACACACAAATTCAAGAACCAAAATTGCTGCAACACTCCAGAATAACGCACACTTAGGAACACTCGTCAGGTACTCTGTTGCTCACACACAAACACGCACACACACACATGCATACTGGTACAGACAATATAGACACACGCAACACACACACGATAGGGGGGCAGGATAACAGCTACTCCCTGTCCATTGATGGTGGGGTGATCAAGTAAAACCGCGTGACAGCCTGGAACTCAGGTCCACGTCCCATTTCTCACCTCTTGCAATCTTCACCGGCAATGGATAAACAGCGGATTCAGTCTCCTGCCCATTTCCGGCAAGAGGCTGAATAAATTATTTCAATCTATTTTAAAACAAATTTAAATGAAATTAGTGAGCCTGGGATGGAATTGTGCGCCACACTTGCCTTTGCAGCCTCACCGGGAGAGGTTGGGTCCGGTGAGGAAAACAGCTGGCCACATGTATGAGGACGAGTCATGATGACCTCGCCGGGAGAACTGAAGGCCATTGAGGACACCGGGCAAGGTCGAGGGCAAAGGTAGGTGCCCCTTGGGCAATGCCCACCGGGCAGTACCAGGGAGTGGGGCATGAGGTGGTGGGGTCTACAGGGGCGGAGCCTGAAGGTAGCGGGGCCGACTCTGAACGTAGTTGCTGGGTGGGAGAGGGTGCCGTTACCACACTTCCCGCTGTCTGTGGGGTGGGGTGGTCCCCGCTGCCACTCTGCACGTGATTGGTGTTGGTAAGGAGGGGGGCATCACTGCCTCTCTGCATGCACATTGGGGTAGGAAGGGGGTCTCGCTGCCACACCGAACGTGATTGGTGGAGGCAGGGAGGGGGGCATCACTGCCTCTTTGCATGCACAGTGGGGTAGGGAGGGGGTTTCGCTGCCTCTCTGCATGCACAGTGGGGTAGGGAGGGGGTCTCGCTGCCTCTCTGCATGCACAGTGGGGGTAGTGTGGGGGTCTCGCTGCCTCTCTGCATGCACAGTGGGGTAGGGAGGGGGTCTCACTGCCTCACTGCATGCACAGTGGGGTAGGGAGGGGGTCTCGCTGCCTCTCTACATACACAGTGGGGTGGGGAGGGGGTCTGGTTGCCTCTCTGCATGCACAGTGGGGTAGGGAGGGGGCATCACTGCCTCTCTGCATGCACAGTGGGGTAGGGAGGGGTCTCGCTGCCTCTCTGCATGCACAGTGGGGTAGGGAGGGGGTCTTGCTGCCTCTCTGCCTGCACAGTGGGGTAGGGAGGGGGATCTTGCTGCCTCTCTGCCTGCACAGTGGGTTAAGGAGGCGTGCCCTGCTGACACTCTGCATGCAATTGGTGTGGGGGAAGGGGCGGTGATTGGTCCAGGTGGTGGGGAGGGGGCTGGGTCTATATCTGGTCGGGGGCTACTCAGAAAGAGCTGAGGACCCCCGGACTACCTGGGGGCAGCTGCTGTGTTGAGGCTCGCTGCAGCAGCAGAGAGCTGACAGATGTCTCTCTCAGACCAGGCAGCTCACTGCTGGCTGCAATTGCGCATTTGCAACCAGATAGGTTTGGGAGGTAGTGGGTATCCCAGCCAGCGCTGTGAGAGCTGCAAGTGATGGGGCCACTGCTGTGGGTGGTCCAACAGCCATCGAGTTTTAACAGCACAAAATGAGGCCCTTCGACCATTATGTCTGAATAGGTCATCAAACACCTATCCAATCCAATCCCATTTTCCAGCACTCGATCCATAGCCTTGTCATAGAGTTTACAGAATGGAAACAGGCCCTTCGGCCCATCTTATCCATGCTGCCCTTTCTTTTTAAACCCCTAAACTAATCCCAATTGCCCACATTTGCCCCATATCCCTCTATACCCATCGTGCCCATTTAACTATCTAAACGCTTTTAAAAAATAAAATTGTACCCGCCTCTACTACTGCCTCTGGCAGCTCGTTCCAGACACTCACCACCCTCTGTGTGATAAAATTGCCCCTCTGGACACTTTTGTATCTTTCCCCTCTCTCCTTAAACCTGTGCCATCTAGTTTTAGACTCCCCTACCTTTAGGAAAAGATATTGACTATTGAGCTGATCTGTGCCCCTCATTATTTTATAGACCTCTAGAAGATCACCCCTCAGCCTCCTACGCTCCAGAGAAAAAAGTCCCAGTCTATTCAGCCTATCCTTATAACTCAATCCATCAAGTCCCAGTCGCATCCTCGGAAATCTTTTCTGCACTCTTTCTAGTTTAATAATTATATGCTCTGGCGTTTGAGTTGCTGATCTAAATGCCTCTTGTGGTTTTTCCCGCTTCTACCATCCTTTCAGGCCGTGAGCTGCAGATCCCATCACCCTGTGGATGAAAACATTTTCCCTCAAATCCACACAAACACCTGCCCTTTACCTTAACTCCACGCCCCTCTGGTTATTGACACCTCTACTAAAGGGAAAAGGTTTCTTCCTATCCGTGTGCCACATAATTGTGTTCATATCACTCAGCTCCCCCCCCCACCCCCCGCCCCCACCTGAAAGCATTCCCCACCACCACCCACTACACCCACTCCACCTCCAGCCGTCTCTGCTCTAAGGTAAAAAACCCAGCCTAACCAGCCTCTCCTCATAGCTGAAACTCTCCAGCCCAGGCAGCATCCTGGTGAATCTCCTCTCCACCGTTTCCAGTGTAATCACATCCTTCCTGTAGTGTGATGACCAGAGCTGTGCACAGTTCTCTTGCTCTGGTCCAACCAGCATTTTATACACTTCCATCATCACCTCCCAGCTCTTATAGTCTATGCTGCGGCTGCTAAAGGCAAGTATCCTACATGTCGTCTTAACCACCTCATCTACCTGTCTTGCTGCTTTTGGAGATCCACATATCTGCAGCCCAAATTCATTCTGGTCCTCTGCACTTCCTCAGACTCGACCGGACATGGTACATTTCCTTGCCCGGATAGTCGTCCCAAATGCATGGCCTCACATTCGTCAGGTGTAAATTACATTTGCCCATTTGCCCAGCCTTTCAGTTTCCTCAGCACGGTGGCACAGTGGTTAGCACTGCTGCCCCACAGCGCCAGGGACGTGTGTTCCATTTCTGGCTTGGACCACATCTGTGTGGAGTTTGCACATTCTCCACGTGTCTTCATGGGTTTCCTCCGGGTGCTCCAGTTTCCGCCCACAGTCGGAAGACTTGTGGGTTAGGTGGATTGGCCAGGATATACTGGACTTACTGTCAGGGAGAATTGCTTGGGTAAATGCATGGGGTTCAGGGGATATCGCCTGGGTGGGATTGTGCTCAGTGCAGACTCGATGGGCTGAATGGCCTCCTTCTGCACTGTAGGATTCTATGATTCCTGTAATCTAAGGCTTTCCTCCTCAATATTTACCACACCACCAATTTTTGTATCATCTGCAAACTTACTGATCACACCTCACACATTCATGTCTCGACCATCAATGTACACTACAAACAGCAAGGGACCCAACATCGATCGCTGTGGAACCCCACTTAACACAGGCTTGCAGTCACAAAAACAACCTTCCACCATCACCCTCTGCCACTCAGCCATTTTGAATATAATTTACCAAATTGACCTGGTTCCAATCGGAATCACTTCCTTGTTTAGTCTTCCATATTTGTCAAAAGCTTTTCTGAAGAACACGTAGACTACATCGACTGCACTTCCCTCATCTCCTCATCCAGTCACCTCCTCAATATATTCCAGCGAATTGTTAGACATGATCTCCCCCTGTCAAAGGCACGCTGACTATTGTTCATAAATCCTTACCTCTCGAAGTGGAGATTAATTCTGTCCCTCAGGTTGTTTTCCAATCATTTCCCGAACACGGATATGGTGATGGTGGTGTCCTGGCTGTGATCTTGGATATCTCCAGGGCACCTTGCAGGATGGCAGTATGGCACAGTGGTTAGCACTGCTGCCTCACAGCATCAGGGATCCCATTTCAATTCCTGGGATTCCATCAGCACCAGTGAAGCTTCTTTTTAAAACTTTGTTCCATTCTCACATCTCGCCTGTTGGGATTTCTCCTATTACAAGAACGTGTGATGTTCCTCTGGAAAGAATCCACTGTGAGCAAGTCCAGTTTCTCGCAGCTCCCCAATGTCCACATTCAGCCTTGTAAATTCAGTCTCGGTCACAGCCGTCCCGTGTACATCATCAACCTGCATAAGTTCATTGGTAAGGTCAGGGCACATCGTGCTGATGTTTCAGCTTGAGATGCAAAAGACTGATTTGATTTGAATTGATTTGGTTTATTATTTTCACATATAATAAATATGTGATCCAAGCCGGGAATCGAACTCAGGTCCCTGTGAGACAGCAGTGCTAACCATTGTGCCACCATGCTGCCGACTCAGGAACAGCTTCTTCTCTGCTGCCATCTGACGTTTTAATGGACCCACATCGCATTCAGATGATCTTATTCTACACCCTCGCTCTGAGTCCAACATTACATTCTGCACTCTCTCCTTCTCTATGTTCAGGGTTACAGTGTTACAGAGTTCAGTGTTGGGCCAGGGAGATGGTGTCTGTGGACCTGTTGGGGAGGTTGGTGAACTGTAGTGTATCCAGGCAATCTGGGAGGCCGGAATTGATTCATGCCATGACTAACCTTTTGATGCATTTCATAACATTGGATATAAAGTGAAAAGTGTTGTTGCTTGAGTGCCATACAGACAAAGCATACTGTACATAGAGAAGGAGAGAGGGCAGAATGTAATGTTGCAGTCATAGCTAGGATGTAGTAAAAGATCATCTTAATGCAATGTGGGTCCATTCAAACGTCTGATGGCAGCAGAGAAGCTGTTCCTGAGTCGGCAGCATGGTGGCACAATGGTTAGCGCTGCTGTCTCACAGGAACCTGAGTTCGATTCCCGGCTTGGATCACTGTCTGTGTGGAATTTGCACATTCCACCCGTATGCGCATGGGTTTGCTCCGGATGCTCCAGTTTTCCCCCACAGTCCAAAATGTGCAGGTTAGGTTGATTGGCCATGTTAACTGCCCATTAGCGTCCTGGGATATGTATGTTTGGGGGATTAGCAGGGTGCATATGTGGGATTTCGGGGATAGGACCTGGGTGGGATTGTTGTCGGTGTAGACTCGATGGGTCAAATGGCCCCCTTCTGCACTGTAGTGATTCTATGATTCTATGAGTCGGTTGGTCCATGTCCTCACACATTTTTTATCTTTTTCTCTGATGGAACAAGTGGGAAAAGTTGATGTCCGTGGTGCGCTATTCCTGAATTAGGCTGGTTGCTTTTGTGAGGTAACGGGAGGTTGAGACAGAGTTAATGAGTGGGAGGTTGGTTTGAGTGATGGACTGGTCTGCATTCACCAAGCTTTGAAGTTTCTCGCAGTCTTGGACAGAGCAGGAGCCATACCAAGCTAGAATGTTATTTATGGTGCATCTGTAAAAGTTGATGAGAGTCGCAGCTGACATGCCAAATGTCCCTAAACCTCTGAGAAAATAGAGGCGTTCGGAGACTTTTTTAATTATAGGGACGTCATGGAGGAACCAGGAAAGGTTTTTCGTGATGTGGACCCTAAAACGTGAAGCTCTCGACTATTTCAACTTCATCCCATTGATGTAGATCGGGGCATGTACTCCACTAGGCTTCCAGAAGTCGATTTGCTTTGTTGACATTGAGGAAGAGATTATTGTTGTCGCCCCAGTTCACCAGATTCTGTGTCTCTTCCTCCGACCCACTGCAGGTGTCATCAGCAAACTTGGGAACCGAGTTGCAGGGGAATTTGGCCACACAGTCACCAGTGTATAAGGAGTATAGTAAGGGGCTGAGGACGCAGCCTTACGGGGCACCGCTGTTCAGGATGATTGTGAAGGAGATGTTGTTCATTGTCCTTAATTTTGCTCTCTATGGATTAGGAAGTTGAGGATCCAATTGCAGAGGCAGGAGCCAAGCCCAGCGCCACGAACTTTGGACATGAGTTTCGTAGGACTAATGGTGTTGCAGGCTGAGCTGTAGTTGATAAACACGAGTCTGTGTTCCAGGGTTCACTGTCGGGCCCGGGAGATGGCATTGTGGACCTGTTGTGGATGTCGGTGAACTGTCGTGGATCCAGGCAATCTGGGAAGCCGGAACTGATTCATGCCATGACTAACCTTTTGATGCATTTCATAATATTGGACATCAGAGTCACCGGACGATAGGCATTAAGGCAGCCTGCTTGGCTTTTCCTTTGGTACTGGCCTTTGTTTGAGTTTGACCTGGTGCATAGATTGGCAACCTTCCTGCCGAGAGAGGACTGATGCAGCTGCACTGGTCCAGTAGACCAACGTGGGACAGCAGTAATCGCACTGAGCATTATGGACATAGAACATAGAACATTACAGCGCAGAACAGGCCCTTCGGCCCACGATGTTGCACCGACCAGTTAAAAAAAAACTGTGACCCTCCAACCTAAACCAATTTCTTTTCGTCCATGAACCTATCTGCGGATCTCTTAAACGCCCCCAAACTAGGCGCATTTACTACTGATGCTGGCAGGGCATTCCAATCCCTCACCACCCTCTGGGTAAAGAACCTACCCCTGACATCGGTTCTATAACTACCCCCCCTCAATTTAAAGCCATGCCCCCTCGTGCTGGATTTCTCCATCAGAGGAAAAAGGCTATCACTATCCACCCTATCTAAACCTCTAATCATCTGGACGATAGCGATTCGCTGAACCCTGAAACTTTCTCCCACTCTTGAAAGAAACACTGGAAGTTGTGTTCTGTGCCAATCGAGTGTGAGATTACTATTTTTTCCTGTGTTGTGCTAACAGTGGCCACAATGCTGTGATCTCCTCTCCAGGGTACAGTTCTGTGTAAATATAATAGAGATTCTGTGCTGTCAAGGCATCAGGATCTCCCTCTGCCAATTGTTAGTATTGTCCAGAGGCAAGGGTCAAACCAGCCCTCTTTGGTACCAGCTCTGTTGCAGGGGTTGTCAGTAAACTGTCTGAGAGACGACAGATTACCATCTACAGGATTCCAGTCTGGATTTTCTGTCAGGGTTTACTCCCTCACCCTTGGAGCTGAGTGAGGGTCAATGTTGTGGACTCTCCGGAAAGCTCCCTCCCAAATGTATACCAGTGTGTTGCTACCATGGAGCAGCACGGTGACACAGTGGTTCGCACTGCTGATTCACAGCGTCAGGGACCTGGGTTCAATTCCAGGCTTGGGTCACTGTCTGTGTGGAGTTTGGACCTTCTCCCCGTGTCTGTGTGGGTTTCCTCCGGATGCTCCACTTTCCTCTCACACTGCTAAAGGCGTGCTGGACTTTTAAAAACAGATTTCAGTGATTTTATGTGTGCACACTCTTTTTTATTTCAACCCATCCTCAGTCCAAATGGTAACTTCTTTCCCTGAATCCTGTCTAATTTTATTCTTTATTTCCCTTCCTGACAGTGAACATAATCACAATTGTGACACTGACGAGCAGAAACTGTGGTCTGTCCAAATGTGTGACTCGTTACCTGGTGGCCATGTCAGCGGGGGATCTGCTGGTCATTATCCTCGACCTGATATTCAGACACATTCCCATTCTTTATCCGGAACAGTTTGATTTCCTGTACTGGGTCCCCGTGTGTAACATCCACGCCGTCCTGCTTTATGCAGCCACTGACTGTTCTGTCTGGTTCACCGTCACTTTCACCTTTGATCGATTTGTGGCCATTTGCTGCCCCAAGCTGAAGAGTAAATATTGCAGTGAGAAATCGGCGGCTGTGGTTCTGGGAACAGTGACGGTGCTGAGCTGTTTAAAGAACATCTTCTGGTATTTTATGTTATTAAATAGATATCGGCTGGGGAACGACCCCTGGTTTTGTGAGGTCACAATGGATGTTCTGTTCTCTCCGGCCTGGGGAACAATCGAGTTCCTCCACAACATTCTAACCCCGGCTGTCCCGTTCGTCCTGATTCTGCTGCTCAACGTTTTCACCGTCAGACACATTTTAAGGAGCAGCAGAGCCCGCAGGAGACTCCGGGCTCACAGCAGTGGGGAGAATCCCAGAGACCCTGAGATGGAGAGTCGCAGGAAATCCATCATTTTACTGTTTGTTATCTCAGCCAATTTCATCCTCTTATGGTCGACATTAATGGTTTTTTCAATATGGCGCCGGATGTATGATTTGGGCTATCGGTCGGTATGGTTAGATAACTATGTTCTGGAATTTGGTTTCATGTTGCAACTCACAAGTTGTTGTACAAACACTGCCATTTATGCTGTGACACAGACTCACTTCAGGCAGCAGCTGAAAAATCTGCTGAAATATCCCCTTACTTCAATTCTTCAACTCATTAGACCCTGAGAGGAAACTACAACTACAAGACCCCTGACTCTTTCTATTGGACTTTCAAATATAAATATTCACAACAAAGTAAAGCTCCCTCGACACTGTCCCCATCAAACAGTCCCAGGACAGGTACAGCACAGGGTTAGATACAGAGTAAAGCTCCCTCTCCACTGTCCCCCATCAAACACTCCCAGGACAGGTACAGCACAGGGTTAGATACAGAGTAAAGCTCCCTCTCCACTGTCCCCCATCAAGCACTCCCAGGACAGGTACAGCACGGGGTTTCACAGAGAGTAAAACTCCCTCGACACTGTCCCCGTCAAACACTCCAGGGGCAGGTACAGCACGGGGCGAGATACAGAGTAAAGCTCCCTCTACACTGTCACCTTCAAACACTCCCAGGACAGGTACAGCACGGGGTTAGATCCAGAGTCAAGCTCCCTCTACACCGTCCCCATCAAACACTCCCAGAACAGGTACAGCACGGGGTTCGATACAGAGTAAAGCTCCCTCGACACTGTCCCCATCAAACACTCCAGGGACAGGTACAGCACGGGGCTAGATACAGAGTAAAGCTCCCTCGACACTGTCCCCATCAAACACTCCCAGGACAGGTACAGCACGGTGTTAGATACAGAGTAAATCTCCCTCTACACTGTCCCCATCAAACACTCCAGGGGCAGGTACAGCACGGGGCTAGATACAGAGTAAAGCTCCCTCTACACTGTCCCCTTCAAACACTCCCAGGACAGGTACAGCACGGGGTTAGATACAGAGTAAAGCTCCCTCTACACTGTCCCCTTCAAACACTGCCAGGACAGGTACAGCACGAGGTTAGATCCAGAGAAAAGCTCCCTCTACACTGTCCCCATCAAACACTCCCAGGACAGGGACAGCACGGGGATAGATACAGAGTAAAGCTCCCTCTAATCTGTCCCCCATCAAACACTCCCAGGACAGATACAGCACGGGGTTAGATACAGAGTAAAGCTCCCTCAACACTGTCCCCACCAAACACACTCAGTACAGGTACAGCACGGGGTTAGATACAGAGTAAAGCTCCCTTTACACTGTCCCCCATCAAACACTCCCAGGACAGGTACAGCACGGGGTTAGATACAGAGTAAAGCTCTCTCTACACTGTCGCCATTAAATAATCCCAGGACAGATACAGCACAGGGATAGATGCAGAGTGAAGCTCACTCTACACTGTCCTGATCAAACACAACCAGGACAGGTACAGCACGGGGTTAGACACAGAGTAAAGCTCCCTCTGCACTGTCCCCATCAAATGCTCCCAGGACAGGTACAGCAAGGCTTTAGATGCAGAGTAAAGGTGCCTCGACACTGTCCCCTTCATATACTCCCAGGACAGCTACAGCACGGGGTTAGATACAGAGTAAAGCTCCCTCTACACTGTACCCCATCAAACACTCCCAGGACAGGTCCAGCACGGTGTTAGATACAGAGTAAAGCTCCCTCTACACTGTCCCCATCAAACACTCCCAGGACAGGTACAGCACGGGGTTAGATACAGAGTAAAGCTCCCTCGACACTGTCCCCATTATACACTGCCAGGATAGGTACAGCATGGAGTTCGATACAGAGTAAAGCTCCCACGACACTGTCGCCATCAAACACTCCCAGGACAATGACAGCACGGGGTTAGATACAGAGTAAAGCTCCCTCGACACTGACCCCATCAAACACTCGCAGGACAGGTGCAGCACGGGGTTAGATCCAGAGTAAAGCTCCCTCTAAACGGTCCCCCATCAAACACTCCCAGGACAGGCAAGGAAAACGGTTAGATACAGAGTAAAGCTCCCTCTGCACTGTCCCCATCAAACAGTCCCAGGACAGGTACAGCACAGGGTTAGATACAGAGTAAAGCTCCCTCTCCACTGTCCCCCATCAAACACTCCCAGGACAGGTACAGCATGGGGTGAGATACAGAGTAAAGCTCCCTCGACACTGCCCCCATCAAGCACTCCCAGGACAGGTACAGCACGGTGTTTCACAGAGAGTAAAACTCCCTCGACACTGTCCCCGTCAAACACTCCAGGGGCAGGTACAGCACGGGGCGAGAGACAGAGTAAAGCTCCCTCTACACTGTCACCTTCAAACACTCCCAGGACAGGTACAGCACGGGGTTAGATCCAGAGTCAAGCTCCCTCTACACCGTCCCCATCAAACACTCCCAGAACAGGTACAGCACGGGGTTCGATACAGAGTAAAGCTCCCTCGACACTGTCCCCATCAAACACTCCAGGGACAGGTACAGCACGGGGCTAGATACAGAGTAAAGCTCCCTCTACACTGTCCCCATCAAACAGTCCCAGGACAGGTACAGCACGGGGTTAGAGACAGAGTAAAGCTCCCTCTCCACTGTCCCCCATCAAACACTCCCAGGACAGGTACAGCACGGATTTTGATACAGAGTCAAGCTCCCTCTCCACCGTCCCCATCAAACACTCCCAGAACTGGTACAGCACGGCGTTAGATACAGAGTAAAGCTCCCTCTACACTGTCCGCATCAAACACTCCCAGGACAGGTACAGCACGGGGTTAGATACAGAGTATAGCTCCCTCTACACTGTCCCCATCAAACACTCCAGGGGCAGGTACAGCACGGGGCGAGATACTGAGTAAAGCTCCCTCTACACTGTCCCCTTCAAACACTCCCAGGACAGGTACAGCACGGGATTAGACCCAGAGTCAAGCTCCCTCTACACCGTCCCCATCAAACACTCCCAGGACATGTACAGCACGGGGTTAGATACAGAGTAGAGCTCCCTCTCCACTGTCCCCCATCAAACACTCCCAGGACAGGTACAGCACGGGGTTAGATACAGAGTAAAGCTCCCTCTAATCTGTCCCCCATCAAACACTCCCAGGACAGATACAGCACGGGGTTAGATACAGAGTAAAGCTCCCTCGACACTGTCCCCACCAAACACACTCAGTACAGGTACAGCACGGGGTTAGATACAGAGTAAAGCTCCCTTTACACTGTCCCCCATCAAACACTCCCAGGACAGGTACAGCACGGGGTTAGATACAGAGTAAAGCTCTCTCTACACTGTCGCCATTAAATAATCCCAGGACAGATACAGCACAGGGATAGATGCAGAGTGAAGCTCACTCTACACTGTCCCGATCAAACACAACCAGGACAGGTACAGCACGGGGTTAGACACAGAGTAAAGCTCCCTCTGCACTGTCCCCATCAAATGCTCCCAGGACAGGTACAGCAAGGCTTTAGATGCAGAGTAAAGGTGCCTCGACACTGTCCCCTTCATATACTCCCAGGACAGCTACAGCACGGGGTTAGATACAGAGTAAAGCTCCCTCTACACTGTACCCCATCAAACACTCCCAGGACAGGTCCAGCACGGTGTTAGATACAGAGTAAAGCTCCCTCTACACTGTCCCCATCAAACACTCCCAGGACAGGTACAGCACGGGGTTAGATACAGAGTAAAGCTCCCTCGACACTGTCCCCATTATACACTGCCAGGATAGGTACAGCATGGAGTTAGATACAGAGTAAAGCTCCCACGACACTGTCGCCATCAAACACTCCCAGGACAGTGACAGCACGGGGTTAGATACAGAGTAAAGCTCCCTCGACACTGACCCCATCAAACACTCGCAGGACAGGTGCAGCACGGGGTTAGATCCAGAGTAAAGCTCCCTCTAAACGGTCCCCCATCAAACACTCCCAGGACAGGCAAGGAAAACGGTTAGATACAGAGTAAAGCTCCCTCTGCACTGTCCCCATCAAACAGTCCCAGGACAGGTACAGCACAGGGTTAGATACAGAGTAAAGCTCCCTCTCCACTGTCCCCCATCAAACACTCCCAGGACAGGTACAGCATGGGGTGAGATACAGAGTAAAGCTCCCTCGACACTGCCCCCATCAAGCACTCCCAGGACAGGTACAGCACGGTGTTTCACAGAGAGTAAAACTCCCTCGACACTGTCCCCGTCAAACACTCCAGGGGCAGGTACAGCACGGGGCGAGATACTGAGTAAAGCTCCCTCTACACTGTCACCTTCAAACACTCCCAGGACAGGTACAGCACGGGGTTAGATCCAGAGTCAAGCTCCCTCTACACCGTCCCCATCAAACACTCCCAGAACAGGTACAGCACGGGGTTCGATACAGAGTAAAGCTCCCTCGACACTGTCCCCATCAAACACTCCAGGGACAGGTACAGCACGGGGCTAGATACAGAGTAAAGCTCCCTCTACACTGTCCCCATCAAACACTCCCAGGACAGGTACAGCACGGTGTTAGATACAGAGTAAATCTCCCTCTACACTGTCCCCATCAAACACTCCAGGGGCAGGTACAGCACGGGGCTAGATACAGAGTAAACCTCCCTCTACACTGTCCCCTTCAAACACTGCCAGGACAGGTACAGCACGAGGTTAGATCCAGAGAAAAGCTCCCTCTACACTGTCCCCATCAAACACTCCCAGGACAGGGACAGCACGGGGATAGATACAGAGTAAAGCTCCCTCTAATCTGTCCCCCATCAAACACTCCCAGGACAGATACAGCACGGGGTTAGATACAGAGTAAAGCTCCCTCGACACTGTCCCCACCAAACACACTCAGTACAGGTACAGCACGGGGTTAGATACAGAGTAAAGCTCCCTTTACACTGTCCCCCATCAAACACTCCCAGGACAGGTACAGCACGGGGTTAGATACAGAGTAAAGCTCTCTCTACACTGTCGCCATTAAATAATCCCAGGACAGATACAGCACAGGGATAGATGCAGAGTGAAGCTCACTCTACACTGTCCCGATCAAACACAACCAGGACAGGTACAGCACGGGGTTAGACACAGAGTAAAGCTCCCTCTGCACTGTCCCCATCAAATGCTCCCAGGACAGGTACAGCAAGGCTTTAGATGCAGAGTAAAGGTGCCTCGACACTGTCCCCTTCATATACTCCCAGGACAGCTACAGCACGGGGTTAGATACAGAGTAAAGCTCCCTCTACACTGTCCCCCATCAAACACTCCCAGGACAGGTACAGCACGGGTTTAGATACAGAGTAAAGCTCCCTCTACACTGTACCCCATCAAACACTCCCAGGACAGGTCCAGCACGGTGTTAGATACAGAGTAAAGCTCCCTCTACACTGTCCCCATCAAACACTCCCAGGACAGGTACAGCACGGGGTTAGATACAGAGTAAAGCTCCCTCGACACTGTCCCCATTATACACTGCCAGGATAGGTACAGCATGGAGTTCGATACAGAGTAAAGCTCCCACGACACTGTCGCCATCAAACACTCCCAGGACAGTGACAGCACGGGGTTAGATACAGAGTAAAGCTCCCTCGACACTGACCCCATCAAACACTCGCAGGACAGGTGCAGCACGGGGTTAGATCCAGAGTAAAGCTCCCTCTAAACGGTCCCCCATCAAACACTCCCAGGACAGGCAAGGAAAACGGTTAGATACAGAGTAAAGCTCCCTCTGCACTGTCCCCATCAAACAGTCCCAGGACAGGTACAGCACAGGGTTAGATACAGAGTAAAGCTCCCTCTCCACTGTCCCCCATCAAACACTCCCAGGACAGGTACAGCATGGGGTGAGATACAGAGTAAAGCTCCCTCGACACTGCCCCCATCAAGCACTCCCAGGACAGGTACAGCACGGTGTTTCACAGAGAGTAAAACTCCCTCGACACTGTCCCCGTCAAACACTCCAGGGGCAGGTACAGCACGGGGCGAGAGACAGAGTAAAGCTCCCTCTACACTGTCACCTTCAAACACTCCCAGGACAGGTACAGCACGGGGTTAGATCCAGAGTCAAGCTCCCTCTACACCGTCCCCATCAAACACTCCCAGAACAGGTACAGCACGGGGTTCGATACAGAGTAAAGCTCCCTCGACACTGTCCCCATCAAACACTCCAGGGACAGGTACAGCACGGGGCTAGATACAGAGTAAAGCTCCCTCTACACTGTCCCCATCAAACAGTCCCAGGACAGGTACAGCACGGGGTTAGAGACAGAGTAAAGCTCCCTCTCCACTGTCCCCCATCAAACACTCCCAGGACAGGTACAGCACGGATTTTGATACAGAGTCAAGCTCCCTCTCCACCGTCCCCATCAAACACTCCCAGAACTGGTACAGCACGGCGTTAGATACAGAGTAAAGCTCCCTCTACACTGTCCGCATCAAACACTCCCAGGACAGGTACAGCACGGGGTTAGATACAGAGTATAGCTCCCTCTACACTGTCCCCATCAAACACTCCAGGGGCAGGTACAGCACGGGGCGAGATACTGAGTAAAGCTCCCTCTACACTGTCCCCTTCAAACACTCCCAGGACAGGTACAGCACGGGATTAGACCCAGAGTCAAGCTCCCTCTACACCGTCCCCATCAAACACTCCCAGGACATGTACAGCACGGGGTTAGATACAGAGTAGAGCTCCCTCTCCACTGTCCCCCATCAAACACTCCCAGGACAGGTACAGCACGGGGTTAGATACAGAGTAAAGCTCCCTCTAATCTGTCCCCCATCAAACACTCCCAGGACAGATACAGCACGGGGTTAGATACAGAGTAAAGCTCCCTCGACACTGTCCCCACCAAACACACTCAGTACAGGTACAGCACGGGGTTAGATACAGAGTAAAGCTCCCTTTACACTGTCCCCCATCAAACACTCCCAGGACAGGTACAGCACGGGGTTAGATACAGAGTAAAGCTCTCTCTACACTGTCGCCATTAAATAATCCCAGGACAGATACAGCACAGGGATAGATGCAGAGTGAAGCTCACTCTACACTGTCCCGATCAAACACAACCAGGACAGGTACAGCACGGGGTTAGACACAGAGTAAAGCTCCCTCTGCACTGTCCCCATCAAATGCTCCCAGGACAGGTACAGCAAGGCTTTAGATGCAGAGTAAAGGTGCCTCGACACTGTCCCCTTCATATACTCCCAGGACAGCTACAGCACGGGGTTAGATACAGAGTAAAGCTCCCTCTACACTGTACCCCATCAAACACTCCCAGGACAGGTCCAGCACGGTGTTAGATACAGAGTAAAGCTCCCTCTACACTGTCCCCATCAAACACTCCCAGGACAGGTACAGCACGGGGTTAGATACAGAGTAAAGCTCCCTCGACACTGTCCCCATTATACACTGCCAGGATAGGTACAGCATGGAGTTAGATACAGAGTAAAGCTCCCACGACACTGTCGCCATCAAACACTCCCAGGACAGTGACAGCACGGGGTTAGATACAGAGTAAAGCTCCCTCGACACTGACCCCATCAAACACTCGCAGGACAGGTGCAGCACGGGGTTAGATCCAGAGTAAAGCTCCCTCTAAACGGTCCCCCATCAAACACTCCCAGGACAGGCAAGGAAAACGGTTAGATACAGAGTAAAGCTCCCTCTGCACTGTCCCCATCAAACAGTCCCAGGACAGGTACAGCACAGGGTTAGATACAGAGTAAAGCTCCCTCTCCACTGTCCCCCATCAAACACTCCCAGGACAGGTACAGCATGGGGTGAGATACAGAGTAAAGCTCCCTCGACACTGCCCCCATCAAGCACTCCCAGGACAGGTACAGCACGGTGTTTCACAGAGAGTAAAACTCCCTCGACACTGTCCCCGTCAAACACTCCAGGGGCAGGTACAGCACGGGGCGAGATACTGAGTAAAGCTCCCTCTACACTGTCACCTTCAAACACTCCCAGGACAGGTACAGCACGGGGTTAGATCCAGAGTCAAGCTCCCTCTACACCGTCCCCATCAAACACTCCCAGAACAGGTACAGCACGGGGTTCGATACAGAGTAAAGCTCCCTCGACACTGTCCCCATCAAACACTCCAGGGACAGGTACAGCACGGGGCTAGATACAGAGTAAAGCTCCCTCTACACTGTCCCCATCAAACACTCCCAGGACAGGTACAGCACGGTGTTAGATACAGAGTAAATCTCCCTCTACACTGTCCCCATCAAACACTCCAGGGGCAGGTACAGCACGGGGCTAGATACAGAGTAAAGCTCCCTCTACACTGTCCCCTTCAAACACTGCCAGGACAGATACAGCACGAGGTTAGATCCAGAGAAAAGCTCCCTCTACACTGTCCCCATCAAACACTCCCAGGACAGGGACAGCACGGGGATAGATACAGAGTAAAGCTCCCTCTAATCTGTCCCCCATCAAACACTCCCAGGACAGATACAGCACGGGGTTAGATACAGAGTAAAGCTCCCTCGACACTGTCCCCACCAAACACACTCAGTACAGGTACAGCACGGGGTTAGATACAGAGTAAAGCTCCCTTTACACTGTCCCCCATCAAACACTCCCAGGACAGGTACAGCACGGGGTTAGATACAGAGTAAAGCTCTCTCTACACTGTCGCCATTAAATAATCCCAGGACAGATACAGCACAGGGATAGATGCAGAGTGAAGCTCACTCTACACTGTCCCGATCAAACACAACCAGGACAGGTACAGCACGGGGTTAGACACAGAGTAAAGCTCCCTCTGCACTGTACCCATCAAATGCTCCCAGGACAGGTACAGCAAGGCTTTAGATGCAGAGTAAAGGTGCCTCGACACTGTCCCCTTCATATACTCCCAGGACAGCTACAGCACGGGGTTAGATACAGAGTAAAGCTCCCTCTACACTGTCCCCCATCAAACACTCCCAGGACAGGTACAGCACGGGTTTAGATACAGAGTAAAGCTCCCTCTACACTGTACCCCATCAAACACTCCCAGGACAGGTCCAGCACGGTGTTAGATACAGAGTAAAGCTCCCTCTACACTGTCCCCATCAAACACTCCCAGGACAGGTACAGCACGGGGTTAGATACAGAGTAAAGCTCCCTCGACACTGTCCCCATTATACACTGCCAGGATAGGTACAGCATGGAGTTCGATACAGAGTAAAGCTCCCACGACACTGTCGCCATCAAACACTCCCAGGACAGTGACAGCACGGGGTTAGATACAGAGTAAAGCTCCCTCGACACTGACCCCATCAAACACTCGCAGGACAGGTGCAGCACGGGGTTAGATCCAGAGTAAAGCTCCCTCTAAACGGTCCCCCATCAAACACTCCCAGGACAGGCAAGGAAAACGGTTAGATACAGAGTAAAGCTCCCTCTGCACTGTCCCCATCAAACAGTCCCAGGACAGGTACAGCACAGGGTTAGATACAGAGTAAAGCTCCCTCTCCACTGTCCCCCATCAAACACTCCCAGGACAGGTACAGCATGGGGTGAGATACAGAGTAAAGCTCCCTCGACACTGCCCCCATCAAGCACTCCCAGGACAGGTACAGCACGGTGTTTCACAGAGAGTAAAACTCCCTCGACACTGTCCCCGTCAAACACTCCAGGGGCAGGTACAGCACGGGGCGAGAGACAGAGTAAAGCTCCCTCTACACTGTCACCTTCAAACACTCCCAGGACAGGTACAGCACGGGGTTAGATCCAGAGTCAAGCTCCCTCTACACCGTCCCCATCAAACACTCCCAGAACAGGTACAGCACGGGGTTCGATACAGAGTAAAGCTCCCTCTGCACTGTCCCCATCAAATGCTCCCAGGACAGGTACAGCAAGGCTTTAGATGCAGAGTAAATCTCCCTCGACACTGTCCCCTTCATATACTCCCAGGACAGGTACAGCACGGGGTTAGAGACAGAGTAAAGCTCCCTCTCCACTGTCCCCCATCAAACACTCCCAGGACAGGTACAGCACGGGGTTAGAGACAGAGTAAAGCTCCCTCTCCACTGTCCCCCATCAAACACTCCCAGGACAGGTACAGCACGAATTTTGATACAGAGTCAAGCTCCCTCTCCACCGTCCCCATCAAACACTCCCAGAACTGGTACAGCACGGCGTTAGATACAGAGTAAAGCTCCCTCTACACTGTCCGCATCAAACACTCCCAGGACAGGTACAGCACGGGGTTAGATCCAGAGTATAGCTCCCTCTACACTGTCCCCATCAAACACTCCAGGGGCAGGTACAGCACGGGGCGAGATACTGAGTAAAGCTCCCTCTACACTGTCCCCATCAAACAGTCCCAGGACAGGTACAGCACGGGGTTAGAGACAGAGTAAAGCTCCCTCTCCACTGTCCCCCATCAAACACTCCCAGGACAGGTACAGCACGGATTTTGATACAGAGTCAAGCTCCCTCTCCACCGTCCCCATCAAACACTCCCAGAACTGGTACAGCACGGCGTTAGATACAGAGTAAAGCTCCCTCTACACTGTCCGCATCAAACACTCCCAGGACAGGTACAGCACGGGGTTAGATACAGAGTATAGCTCCCTCTACACTGTCCCCATCAAACACTCCAGGGGCAGGTACAGCACGGGGCGAGATACTGAGTAAAGCTCCCTCTACACTGTCCCCTTCAAACACTCCCAGGACAGGTACAGCACGGGATTAGACCCAGAGTCAAGCTCCCTCTACACCGTCCCCATCAAACACTCCCAGGACATGTACAGCACGGGGTTAGATACAGAGTAGAGCTCCCTCTCCACTGTCCCCCATCAAACACTCCCAGGACAGGTACAGCACGGGGTTAGATACAGAGTAAAGCTCCCTCTAATCTGTCCCCCATCAAACACTCCCAGGACAGATACAGCACGGGGTTAGATACAGAGTAAAGCTCCCTCGACACTGTCCCCACCAAACACACTCAGTACAGGTACAGCACGGGGTTAGATACAGAGTAAAGCTCCCTTTACACTGTCCCCCATCAAACACTCCCAGGACAGGTACAGCACGGGGTTAGATACAGAGTAAAGCTCTCTCTACACTGTCGCCATTAAATAATCCCAGGACAGATACAGCACAGGGATAGATGCAGGGTGAAGCTCACTCTACACTGTCCCGATCAAACACAACCAGGACAGGTACAGCACGGGGTTAGACACAGAGTAAAGCTCCCTCTGCACTGTCCCCATCAAATGCTCCCAGGACAGGTACAGCAAGGCTTTAGATGCAGAGTAAAGGTGCCTCGACACTGTCCCCTTCATATACTCCCAGGACAGCTACAGCACGGGGTTAGATACAGAGTAAAGCTCCCTCTACACTGTCCGCATCAAACACTCCCAGGACAGGTACAGCACGGGGTTAGATCCAGAGTATAGCTCCCTCTACACTGTCCCCATCAAACACTCCAGGGGCAGGTACAGCACGGGGCGAGATACTGAGTAAAGCTCCCTCTACACTGTCCCCTTCAAACACTCCCAGGACAGGTACAGCACGGGATTAGACCCAGAGTCAAGCTCCCTCTACACCGTCCCCATCAAACACTCCCAGGACATGTACAGCACGGGGTTAGATACAGAGTAGAGCTCCCTCTCCACTGTCCCCCATCAAACACTCCCAGGACAGGTACAGCACGGGGTTAGATACAGAGTAAAGCTCCCTCGACACTGACCCCATCAAACACTCCAGGGACAGGTACAGCACGGGGCTAGATACAGAGTAAAGCTCCCTCTACACTGTCCCCATCAAACACACCAAGGAAAGGTACAGCACGGGGTTACATCCAGAGTAAAGCTCCCTCTACACTGTCCCCATCAAACACTCCCAGGACAGGGACAGCAAAGGGTTTAAATACAGAGTAAAGCTCCCTCTACACTGTCCCCCGTCAAACACTCCCAGGAGAGGTACAGCACGGGGATAGATACAGAGTAAAGCTCCCTCTAATCTGTCCCCCATCAAACACTCCCAGGACAGATACAGCACGGGGTTAGATAGAGAAAAGCTCCCTCTACACTGTCCCCATGAAACACTCGCAGGACAGGTGCAGCACGGGATTAGATACAGCGTAAAGCTCGCTCTACACTGTCCCCATGAAACACACTCAGGACAGGTGCAGCACGGGGTTAGATACAGAGTAAAGCTCCCTCGACACTGTCCCCATCAAACACTCCCAGGACAGGTACAGCACGGGGTTTGATACAGAGTCAAGCTCCCTCTACACCGTCCCCATCAAACACTCCCAGAACCGGTACAGCACGGGATTACATACAGAGTAAAGCTCCCTCTACACTGTCCCCATCAAACACACCCAGGACAGGTACAGCACGGTGTTAGATACAGAGTAAAG
Source organism: Mustelus asterias (assembly GCF_964213995.1). NCBI lineage: Eukaryota > Metazoa > Chordata > Chondrichthyes > Carcharhiniformes > Triakidae > Mustelus > Mustelus asterias. Next base: position 42,248 of record NW_027591014.1, on the reverse strand, counting down.
CTCCCTCGACACTGTCCCCACCAATCACACTCAGTACAGTTACAGCACGGGGTTAGATGCAGAGTAAAGCTCCCTCTACACCGTCCCCATCAAACAATCCCAGGACAGGTACAGCACGGGGTTAGATACAGAGTAAAGCTCTCTCGACACTGTCGCCATTAAATACTCCCATGACAGATACAGCACAGGGATAGATGCAGAGTGAAGCTCACTCGACACTGTCCCGATCAAACAATTCCCAGGATAGATACAGCATGGAGTTCGATACAGAGTAAAGCTCCCTCTACACTGTCGCCATTAAATACTCCCAGGACAGATACAGCAAGGCATTAGATGCAGAGTAAAGCTGCCTCGACACTGTCCCCTTCATACACTCCCAGGACAGGTACAGCACGGGGTTAGATACAGAGTAAAGCTCCCTCTACACTGTCCCCATCAAACACTCCCAGGACAGGGACAGCAAAGGGGTTAGATACAGAGTAAAGCTCCCTCTACACTGTCCCCCGTCAAAGAGTCCCAGGAGAGGTACAGCACGGGGATAGATACAGAGTAAAGCTCCCTCGAATCTGCCCCCATCAAACACTCCCAGGAAAGATACAGCACGGTGTTAGATAGAGAAAAGCTCCCTCGACACTGTTCCCATCAAACACACCCAGGAAAGGTGCAGCATGGGGTTAGATACAGAGTAAAGCTCCCTCGACACTGTACCCATCAAACACTCCCAGGACAGGGAGAGCAAAGGGGTTAGATACAGAGTAAAGCTCCCTCTACACTGTCCCCCGTCAGACACTCCCAGGAGAGGTAAAGCACGGGGATAGATACAGAGTAAAGCTCCCTCTAATCTGTCCCCCATCAAACACTCCCAGGACAAATACAGCATGGGGTTAGATACAGAGTAAAGCTCCCTCTACACCGTCCCCATCAAACAATCCCAGGACAGGTACAGCATGGGGTTAGATACAGAGTAAAGCTCTCTCTACACTGTCGCCATTCAATACTCCCAGGACAGATACAGCACAGGGATAGATGCAGAGTGAAGCTCACTCTACACTGTCCCGATCAAACAATTCCCAGGATAGATACAGCATGGAGTTAGATACAGGGTAAAGCTCCCTCTACACTGTCGCCATTAAATACTCACAGGAGAGATACAGCAAGGCATTAGATGCAGAGGAAATCTGCCTCGACACTGTCCCCTTCATACACTCCCAGGACAGATACAGCACGGGGTTAGATACAGAGTAAAGCTCCCTCGACACTGTCCCCATCAAACACTCCCAGGACAGATACAGCACGGGGTTAGATACAGAGTAAAGCTCCCTCGACACTGTCCCCTTCATACACTCCCAGGACAGATACAGCACGGGGTTAGATACAGAGTAAAGCTCCCTCGACACTGTCCCCATCAAACACTCCCAGGACAGGTACAGCACGGGGTTAGATACAGAGTAAAGCTCCCTCTACACCGTCCCCATCAAACAATCCCAGGACAGGTACAGCACGGGGTTAGATACAGAGTAAAGCTCCCTCGACACTGTCCCCATCAAACATTCCCAGGACGGGTACAGCACGGGGTTAGATCCAGAGAAAAGCTCCCTCGACACTGTCCCCATCAAACATTCCCAGGACGGGTACAGCACGGGGTTAGATACAGAGTAAAGCTCCCTCGACACTGTCCCCATCAAACATTCCCAGGACGGGTACAGCACGGGGTTAGATACAGAGTAAAGCTCCCTCGACACTGTCCCCATCAAACACTCCCAGGACGGGTCCAGCACGGGGTTAGATACAGAGTCAAGCTCACTCTACACTGTCCCCATTATGCACTCCCAGGATAGGTACAGCATGGAGTTAGATACGGAGTAAAGCTCCCCCGACACTGTTGCCATCAAACACTCCCAGGACAGGGACAGCACAGGGTTAGATTCAGAGTTAAGCTCCCTCGACACTGACCCCATCAAACACTCGCAGGACAGGTACAGCACGGGGTTAGATCCAGAGTAAAGCTCCCTCTAAACTGTCCCCCATCAAACACTCCCAGGACAGGCAAGGAAAGCCGTTAGATACAGAGTAAAGCTCCCTCTGCACTGTCCCCATCAAACAGTCCCAGGACAGGTACAGCACGGGGTTAGATACAGAGTAAAGCTCCCTTGACACTGACCCCATCAAACACTCGCAGGACAGGTACAGCACGGGGTTAGATCCAGAGTAAAGCTCCCTCTAAAATGTTCCCCATCAAACACTCCCAGGACAGGCAAGGAAACCGGTTAGATACAGAGTAAAGCTCCCTCTCCACTGTCCCCCATCAAACACTCTCAGGACAGGTACAGCACGGGGTTTGATACAGAGTCAAGCTCCCTCTAGGAGGTGGAAGTTGATAGGAGTTATAGAGAAATAGTAACTCCTAGAAATGAGGCTTGGGTCAATGCCAGGAGGAGGGGTAAGAAGCAATCGGGAAGACAATCCCCTGGGGCGGTTCCCCTCCATAATAGGTTTTCGGTGCTGGAGGCTACAGTTGAGGAGGAATCAACTGAGCATAGAGAGCAGATCTCTGGGGGTGAGCCGAGTGAGAAAGCTCAGGTGGTTAGGGGCTGTAAAAGACTGGGCCTTGTGATTGGGGACTCCACAATTAAGGGGACAGATAGGAGGGTCGGAACTAAAGGTAGGGACTCAGGGTTGGTGTGTTGCCTACCAGGGGCTGGGGTCCGGGATGTGTCTGACAGGGTATTCAGGACTCTTAGGGGGGAGGGAGATAAACCACAAGTTATTGTACATGTGGGGACACACGACATAGGGAGGATAGGGGAAGGGGATATTAGGCAGGGATTTATGGAGTTGGGGTGGAAACTAAAGGCCAAGACTGACAGAGTGGTTATCTCTGGACTCTTGCCTGTACCACGGGATAGTTTAGAGAGGAATAGGGAGAGGGAAGGTTTGAATTCATGGCTGAGGGGATGGTGCAGGAGGGAGGGGTTCAGGTACTTAAGCAATTGGGGCTCGTACTGGGGAAGGTGTGACCTCTATGAGAAGGATGGTCTACACCTTAATCAGAAGGGGACCAATATCCTGGGGGGTAAATTTGCTAAGGCCATGCAGGGAGGTTTAAACTGATTCGGGGGGGGGGAGGGATCCTGAGTAGTGGGGCTGAAAGTGAGGGATGCATGGATGGGGACTGCAATGCACGGCATTGCAGAGGTGGGGTGGAGCAGGGTTTGAAATGTGTATACTTCAATGCCAGGAGTATTCGCAATAAAGTGGGTGAACTTGCAGCGTGGATCAGTACCTGGGACTTCGATGTTGTGGCTATTTCAGAGACATGGATAGAGCAGGGGCAGGAATGGATGCTGCAGGTCCCGGGGTTCAAATGTTTTAGTCGAAGTAGGGAGGGAGGTAGAAGAGGGGGAGGGGTAGCATTATTGGTCAGAGATTGTATCACAGTGTCAGAGAGGAGGTTTGATGAGGACTTATCTGTTGAGGTAGTATGGGCGGAGATTAGAAATAGGAGAGGAGAGGTCACCCTGTTGGGAGTCTTTTATAGACCTCCTAAAAGTTCTAGAGAGGTTGAGGAAAGGATTGCGGAGTCAATCCTGCTTAGGAGTGAAAGTAATAGGGCAATTGTTATGGGGGATTTTAACTTGACTAATATTGACTGGAATTGTTATAGCTCTAGCTCGTTAGAGGGGTCAGTTTTTGTTCAAAGCGTGCAGGAAGGTTTTTTGACTCAGTATGTAGACAGGCCAACTAGAGGTGAGGCTATATTGGATCTGGTGCTGGGAAATGAGCCAGACCAGGTGCTAGACTTGGAAGTTGGTGTGCATTTTGGTGATAGTGACCACAATTCGGTTACGTTCACCTTAGTGATGGAAAGGGATAGGCATGAACCTCGGGCCAGTGGTTTTAGCTGGGGGAAGGGTAATTATGAGGCTATTAGGAGAGAATTAGGAAACATAGGTTGGACTAGGAGATTACAGGGACTGGGAACGTCCGACATGTGGAGTTTTTTCAAGGAGCAGCTACTGCGAGTCTGTGATAGGTATGTCCCTGTCAGGCAAGGAGGAATTGGTAGGGCTAGGGAACCGTGGTGCACCAAAAAAGTTTCTTTGTTGGTTAAAAAGAAAAAGGAGGCTTATGTTCGGATGAGACGTGAGCACTCGGGTAGTGCACTAGAAAGCTTTAGATTGGCTAAGAGGGAGTTGAAGAGCGAGCTTAGAAGGGCTAAAAGGGGACATGAGAAGACTTTGGCGGATAGGGTTAAAGAGAATCCTAAGGCGTTCTATAGGTATGTCAAGAACAGAAGGTTGGTTAGGGCAAGTTTAGGGCCAGTTATAGATGGCAGAGGGAAGTTATGTGTGGAACCGGAGGAGATTGGTGAAGCATTGAACCAATATTTCTCTTCGGTGTTCACGCAAGGGGACATGAATATAGCTGAGGAGGACACTGGGTTGCAAGGGAGTAGAATAGACAGTATTACAGTTGATAAGGAGGATGTGCAGGATATTCTGGAGGGTCTGAAAATAGATAAATCCCCTGGTCCGGATGGGATTTATCCAAGGATTCTCTGGGAGGCAAGAGAAGTGATTGCAGAGCCTCTGGCTCTGATCTTCAGGTCGTCGTTGGCCTCTGGTATAGTACCAGAAGATTGGAGGTTAGCGAATGTTGTCCCATTGTTTAAGAAGGGGAACAGAGACTTCCCCGGGAATTATAGACCGGTGAGTCTCACTTCTGTTGTCGGCAAGATGTTGGAAAAAATTATAAGGGATAGGATTTATAGTTATTTGGAGAGTAATGAATTGATAGGTGATAGTCAGCATGGTTTTGTGGCAGGTAGGTCGTGCCTTACTAACCTTATTGAGTTTTTTGAGAAAGTGACCAAGGAGGTGGATGGGGGCAAGGCAGTGGACGTGGTATATATGGATTTTAGTAAGGCGTTTGATAAGGTTCACCATGGTAGGCTTCTGCAGAAAATGCAGATGTATGGGATTGGGGGTGATCTAGGAAATTGGATCAGGAATTGGCTAGCGGATAGGAAACAGAGGGTGGTGGTTGATAGTAAATATTCATCATGGAGTGCGGTTACAAGTGGTGTACCTCAGGGATCTGTTTTGGGGCCACTGCTGTTTGTAATATTTATTAATGATCTGGATGAGGGTATAGTTGGGTGGATTAGCAAATTTGCTGATGACACCAAAGTCGGTGGTGTGGTAGACAGTGAGGAAGGGTGTCGTAGTTTGCAGGAAGACTTAGACAGGTTGCAAAGTTGGGCCGAGAGGTGGCGGATGGAGTTTAATGCGGAGAAGTGTGAGGTAATTCACTTTGGTAGGAATAACAGATGTGTTGAGTATAGGGCTAACGGGAGGACTTTGAATAGTGTGGAGGAGCAGAGGGATCTAGGTGTATGTGTGCATAGATCCCTGAAAGTTGGGAATCAAGTAGATAAGGTTGTTAAGAAGGCATATGGTGTCTTGGCGTTTATTGGTAGGGGGATTGAATTTAGGAGTCGTAGCGTTATGTTGCAACTGTACACAACTCTGGTGCGGCCGCACTTGGAGTACTGTGTGCAGTTCTGGTCCCCACATTACAGGAAGGATGTGGAGGCTTTGGAGAGGGTGCAGAGGAGGTTTACCAGGATGTTGCCTGGTATGGAGGGGAGATCCTATGAGGAGAGGCTGAGGGATTTGGGATTGTTTTCGCTGGAAAGGCGGCGGCTAAGAGGGGATCTTATTGAAACATATAAGATGATTAGAGGTTTAGATAGGGTGGATAGTGATAGCCTTTTTCCTCTGATGGAGAAATCCAGCACGAGGGGGCATGGCTTTAAATTGAGGGGGGGTAGTTATAGAACCGATGTCAGGGGTAGGTTCTTTACCCAGAGGGTGGTGAGGGATTGGAATGCCCTGCCAGCATCAGTAGTAAATGCGCCTAGTTTGGGGGCGTTTAAGAGATCCGTAGATAGGTTCATGGACGAAAAGAAATTGGTTTAGGTTGGAGGGTCACAGTTTTTTTTTAACTGGTCGGTGCAACATCGTGGGCCGAAGGGCCTGTTCTGCGCTGTAATGTTCTATGTTCTACACCGTCCCCATCAAACACTCCCAGAACAGGTACAGCACGGGGTTAGATACAGAGTAAAGCTCCCTCGACACTGTCCCCATCAAACACTCCAGGGACAGGTATAGCAGGGGGCTAGATACAGAGTAAAGCTCCCTCTACACTGTCCCCATCAAACAGTCCAGGGACAGGTACAGCACGGGGTTAGATACAGAGTAGAGCTCCCTCTCCACTGTCCCCCATCAAACACTCCCAGGACAGGTACAGCACGGGGTTTGATACAGAGTCAAGCTCCCTCGACACCGTCCCCATCAAACACTCCCAGAACAGGTACAGCACGGGGTTAGATACAGAGTAAAGCTCCCTCAACACTGTCCCCATTAAACACTCCAGGGACAGGTACAGCACGGGGCGAGATACAGAGTAAAGCTCCCTCTACACTGTCCCCATCAAACACACCCAGGACAGGGACAGCACGGGGTTAAATACAGAGTAAAGCTCCCTCTAAACTATCCCCCATCAAACACTCCCAGGAAAAGCATGGAAAGGGGTTAGATACAGAGTGAAGCTCCCTCTACACTGTCCCCATTATAAACTCCCAGGATCGGTACAGCATGGAGGTAGATACAGAGTAAAGCTCCCCGACACTGTCGCCCATCAAACACTCCCAGGACAGGGACAGCACGGGGTTAGATACAGAGTAAAGCTCCCTCGACACTGACCCCATCAAACACTCGCAGGACAAGTACAGCACGGGGTTAGATCCAGAGTAAAGCTCCCTCTAAACTGTCCCCCATCAAACACTCCCAGGACAGGCAAGGAAAGCGGTTAGATACAGAGTAAAGCTCCCTCTCCACTGTCCCCTTCAAACAGTCCCAGGACAGGTACAGCACGGGGTTCGATACAGAGTAAAGTTCCCTCTCCACTGTCCCCCATCAAACACTCCCAGGACAGGTAGCACGGGGTTTGATACAGAGTCAAGCTCCCTCCACACCGTCCCCATCAAACACTCACAGAACAGGTACAGCACGGGGTTAGATACAGAGTAAAGCTCCCTCGACACTGTCCCCCATCAAACACTCCCAGAACAGGTACAGCACGGGGTTAGATACAGAGTAAAGCTCCCTCTACACTGTCCCCACCAATCACACTCAGTACAGGTACAGCATGGGGTTAGATAAAGAGTAAAGCTCCCTCTACACCGTTCCCATCCAACAATCCCAGGACAGGTACAGCACGGGGTTCGATACAGAGTAATGCTCTCTCTCCACTGTCGCCATTAAATACTCCCAGGACAGATACAGCACAGGGATAGATGAAGAGTGAAGCTCACTCTACACTGTCCCGATCAAACAATTCCCAGGATAGATACAGCATGGAGTTAGATACAGAGTAAAGCTCCCTCTACACTGTCGCCATTAAATACTCCCAGGACAGATACAGCAAGGTTTTAGATGCAGAGTAAAGCTGCCTCGACACTGTCCCCTTCATACACTCCCAGGACAGATACAGCACGGGGTTAGATACAGAGTAAAGCTCCCTCGACACTTTCCCCTTCATACACTCCCAGGACAGATACAGCACGGTGTGAGATACAGAGTAAAGCTCCCTCGACACTGTCCCCATCAAACACTCCTACGACAGATACAGCACGGGATTAGATTCAGAGTAAAGCTCCCTCTACACTGTCCCCCATCAAACACTCCCAGGACAGGTCCAGCACGGGGTTAGATACAGAGTAAAGCTCCCTCGACACTGTCCCCATCAAACACTCCCAGGACAGGTACAGCACGGGGTTAGATGCAGACTGAAGCTCACTCTACACTGTCCCCATTCTACACTCCCAGGATAGGTACAGCATGGAGTTAGATACAGAGTAAAGCTCCCCCGACACTGACCCCATCAAACACTCGCAGGACAGGTACAGCACGGGGTTAGATCCAGAGTAAAGCTCCCTCTAAACTGTCCCCCATCAAACACTCCCAGGACAGGCAAGGACAGCGGTTAGATACAGAGTAAATCTCCCTCTACACTGTCCCCATCAAACAGTCCCAGGACAGGTACAGCACGGGGTTAGATACAGAATAAAGCTCCCTCGACACTGTCCCCCATCAAACACTCCCAGGACAGGTACAGCACGGGGTTAAATACAGAGGAAAGCTCCCTCTCCACCGTCCCCATCAAACACTCCCACAACTGGTACAGCACGGCGTTAGATACAGAGTAAAGCTCCCTCTACACTGTCCGCATCAAACACTCCCAGGACAGGTACAGCATGGGGTGAGATACAGAGTAAGGCTCCCTAGACACTGCCCCCATCAAACACTCCCAGGACAGGTACAGCACGGGGTTAGATACAGAGTAAAGCTCCCTCTACACTGTCCGCATCAAACACTCCCAGGACAGGTACAGCATGGGGTGAGATACAGAGTAAGGCTCCCTAGACACTGCCCCCATCAAACACTCCCTGGACAGTACAGCACGGGGTTAGATACAGAGTAAAGCTCCCTCTGCACTGTCCCCATCAAACACTCCCAGGACAGGTGCAGCACGGGGTTAGATACAAAGTAAAGCTCCCTCTACACTGTCCCCTTCAAACACTCCCAGGACAGGTACAGCACGGGATTAGATCCAGAGTCAAGCTCTCTCTACACCGTCCCCATCAAACATTCCCAGAACAGGTACAGCCCGGGGTTAGATACAGAGTGAAGCTCCCTCGACGCTGTCCCAATCAAACACTCCAGGGACAGGTAAAGCACGGGGCTAGATACAGAGTAAAGCTCCCTCTACACTGTCCCCATCAAACACACCAAGGAAAGGTACAGCACGGGGTTAGATCCAGAGGAAAGCTCCCTCTACACTGTCCCCATCAAACACTCCCAGGACAGGGACAGCAAAGGGGTTAGATACAGAGTAAAGCTCCCTCTACACTGTCCCCCGTCAAACACTCCCAGGCGAGGTACAGCACGGGGATAGATACAGAGTAAAGCTCCCTCTAATCTGTCCCCCATCAAGCACTCCCAGGACAGATACAGCACGGGCTTAGATAGAGAAAAGCTCCCTCTACACTGTCCCCATGAAACACTCCCAGGACAGGTGCAGCACGGGATTAGATACAGCGTAAAGCTCGCTCTACACTGTCCCCATCAAACACACTCAGGACAGGTGCAGCACGGGGTTAGATACAGAGTAAAGGTCCATCGACACTGTTCCCATCAAACACAACCAAGAAAGGTGCAGCATGGGGTTAGATACAGAGTAAAGCTCCCTGTACACTGTCCTCATGAAACATACTCAGGACAGGTGCAGCACAGGGATAGATACAGAGTAAAGCTCCCTCTAAACTGTCCCCCATCAAACACTCCCAGAACAGGTACAGCACGGGGTTAGATACAGAGTAAAGCTCCCTCTACACTGTCCCCCATCAAACACTCCCAGAACAGGTACAGCACGGGATTACATACAGAGTAAAGCTCCCTCTACACTGTCCCCATCAAACACACCCAGGACAGGTACAGCACGGGGTTAGATACAGAGTAAAGCTCCCTCTACACTGTCCCCACCAAACACACTCAGTACAGGTACAGCATGGAGTTAGATAAAGAGTAAAGCTCCCTCTACACCGTTCCCATCCAACAATCCCAGGACAGGTACAGCACGGGGTTCGATACAGAGTAAAGCTCTCTCTCCACTGTCGCCATTAAATACTCCCAGGACAGATACAGCACAGGGATAGATGAAGAGTGAAGCTCACTCTACACTGTCCCGATCAAACAATTCCCAGGATAGATACAGCATGGAGCAGATACAGAGTAAAGCTCCCTCTACACTGTCGCCATAAAATACTCCCAGGAGAGATACAGCAAGGCTTTAGATGCAGAGTAAAGCTGCCTCGACACTGTCCCCTTCATACACTCCCAGGACAGATACAGCACGGGGTTAGATACAGAGTAAAGCTCCCTCGACACTGTCACCATCAAACACTCCTACGACAGATACAGCACGGGATTAGATACAGAGTAAAGCTCCCTCGACACTGTCCCCGTCAAATACTCCCAGGACAGGTACAGCACGGGGTTAGATTCAGAGTAAAGCTCCCTCGACACTGTCCCCATCAAATACCCCCAGGACAGGTACAGCACGGGGTTAGATGCAGAGTGAAGCTCACTCGACACTGTCCCCATTATGCACTCCCAGGATAGGTACAGCATGGAGTTAGATACAGAGTAAAGCTCCCCCGACACTGTCGCCATCAAAAACTGCCAGGACAGGGACAGCACGGGGTTAGATACAGAGTAAAGCTCCCTCGACACTGACCCCATCAAACACTCGCAGGACAAGTACAGCACGGGGTTAGATCCAGAGTAAAGTTCCCTCTAAACTGTGCCCCATCAAACACTCCCAGGACAGGCAAGGAAAGCGGTTAGATACAGAGTAAAGCTCCCTCTCCACTGTTCCCCATCAAACACTCCCAGGACAGGTACAGCACGGGGTTTGATACAGAGTCAAGCTCCCTCTACACCGTCCCCATCAAACACTCCCAGAACTGGTACAGCACGGGGTTAGATACAGAGTAAAGCTCCCTCGACACTGTCCCCATCAAACACACCCAGGACAGGTACAGCACATGGTTAAATACAGAATAAAGCTCCCTCTAAACTGTCCCCCATCAAACACTCCCAGGAAAAGCAAGGAAAGAGGTTAGATACAGAGTAAAGCTCCCTCTACACTCTCCGCATCAAACAGTCCCAGGACAGGTACAGCACGGGTTTAGATACAGAGTAAAGCACCCTCTCCACTGTCCGCCATCAAACACTCCCAGGACAGGTACAGCACGGAGTTTGATACAGAGTCAAGCTCCCTCTCCACCGTCCCCATCAAACACTCCCAGAACTGGTACAGCACGGCGTTAGATACAGAGTAAAGCTCCCTCTACACTGTCCGCATCAAACACTCCCAGGACAGGTACAGCATGGGGTGAGATACAGAGTAAAGCTCCCTCGACACTGTCCGCATCAAACACTCCCAGGACAGGTACAGCACGGGGTTAGATACAGAGTAAGCTCCCTCTACACTGTCCCCATCAAACACTCCAGGGGCAGGTACAGCACGGGGCTAGATACAGAGTAAAGCTCCCTCTACACTGTCCCCATCAAACACTCCCAGGACAGGTACAGCACGGGGTTAGATACAGAGTAAAGCTGCCTCTCCACTGTCCCCCATCAAACACTCCCAGGACAGGTACAGCACGGGGTTTGATACAGAGTCAAGCTCCCTCTACACCGTCCCCATCAAACACTCCCAGAACAGGTACAGCACGGGGTTAGATACAGAGTAAAGCTCCCTCGACACTGTCCCCATTAAACACTCCAGTGACAGGTACAGCACGGGGCGAGATACAGAGTAAAGCTCCCTCTACACTGTCCCCATCAAACACATCCAGGACAGGTACAGCACGGGTTTAAATACAGAGTAAAGCTCCCTGTAAACTCTCCCCCATCAAACACTCCCAGGACAGGCAAGGAAAGGGGTTAGATACAGAGTAAAGCTCCCTCTCCACTGTCCCCATCAAACAGTCCCAGGACAGGTACAGCACGGGGTTAGATACAGAGTAAAGCTCCCTCTCCACTGTCCCCCATCAAACACACTCAGGACAGGTGCAGCACTGCGTTAGATACAGAGTGAAGCTCCCTCTACACCGTCCCCATCAAACACTCCCAGAACTGGTACAGCACTGCGTTAGATACAGAGTGAAGCTCCCTCTACACTGTCCGCATCAAATACTCCCAGGGCAGGTACAGCACGGGGTTAGATACAGAGTAAAGCTCCCTCGACACTGTCCCCATCAAACACTCCAGGGGCAGGTACAGCACGGGGCGAGATACAGAGTAAAGCTCGGTCTTCACTGTCCCCTTCAAACCCTCCTAGGACAGGTACAGCAAGGGGTTAGATCCAGAGTCAATCTCCCTCTACACCGTCCCCATCAAACACTCCCAGAACAGGTACAACACGGGGTTGGATACAGAGTAAAACTCCCTCGACACTGTCCCCATCAAACACTCCAGGGACAGGTACAGCACGGGGCTAGATACAGAGTAAAGCTCCCTCCACACTGTCCCCATCAAACACTCCAGGGACAGGTCCAGCACGGGGTTAGATACAGAGTAAAGCTCCCTCTACACTCTCCACATCAAACACACCCAGGACAGGTATAGCACGGGGTTAAATACCGAGTAAAGCTCCCTCTAAACAGTCCCCCATCAAACACTCCCAGGACAGGCAAGGAAAGGGGTTAGATACAGAGTAAAGCTCCCTCTGCACTGTCCCCATCAAACAGTCCCAGGACAGGTACAGCATGGGGTGAGCTACAGAGTAAAGCTCCCTCTACACTGCCCCCATCAAACACTCCCCGGATAGCTGCAGCATGGGGTTTCACACAGAGTAAAGCTCCCTCGACACTGTCCCCATCAAACACTCCAGGGGCAGGTACAGCACGGGGCTAGATGCAGAGAAAAGCTCCCTCTACACTGTCCCCTTCAAACACTCCCAGGACAGGTACAGCACGGGGTTAGATCCAGAGTAAAGCTCCCTCTACACTGTCCCCATCAAACACTCCCAGGACAGGGACAGCAAAGGGGTTAGATACAGAGTAAAGCTCCCTCTACACTGCCCCCCGTCAAACACTCCCAGGAGAGGTACAGCACGGGGATCGATACAGAGTAAAGCTCCCTCTAATCTGTCCCCCATCAAACACTCCCAGGACAGATACAGCACGGGGTTAGATAGAGAAAAGCTCCCTCTACACTTTCCCCATGAAACACTCCCAGGACAGGTGCAGCATGGGATTAGATACAGAGTAAAGCTCGCTGTACACTGTCCCCAACAAACACACCCAGGAAAGGTGGAGCATGGGGTTAGATACAGAGTAAAGCTCCCACGACACTGTCCGCATCAAACACACCCAGGACAGATACAGCACGGGGTTCGATACAGAGTAAAGCTCCCTGTACACTGTCCCCATGAAACACACTCAGGACAGGTGCAGCACCGGGTTAGATACAGAGTAAAGCTCCCTCGACACTGTCCCCATCAAACACTCACAGGACAGGTACAGCGCAGGGATAGATACAGAGTAAAGCTCCCTCTAAACTTTCCCCATCAAACACTCCCAGAACAGGTACAGCACGGGATTACATAAAGAGTAAAGCTCCCTCTACACTGTCCCCACCAAACACACCCAGGACAGGTACAGCACGGGGTTAGGTACAGAGTAAAGCTCCCTCGACACTGTCCCCACCAATCACACTCAGTACAGGTACAGCATGGGGTGACATAAAGAGTAAAGCTCCCTCTACACCGTTCCCATCCAACAATCCCAGGACATGTACAGCACGGGGTTCGATACAGAGTAAAGCTCTCTCTACACTGTCGCCATTAAATACTCCCAGGACAGATACAGCACAGGGATAGATGAAGAGTGAAGCTCACTCTACACTGTCCAGATCAAACAATTCCCAGGATAGATACACCATGGAGTTAGATACAGAGTAAAGCTCCCTCTACACTGTCGCCATTAAATACTCCCAGGACAGATAAAGCAAGGCATTAGATGCAGAGTAAAGCTGCCTCGACACTGTCCCCTTCATACAGTCCCAGGACAGATACAGCACGGGGTTAGATACAGAGTAAAGCTCCCTCGACACTGTCCCCCATCAAACACTCCCAGGACAGGTACAGCACGGGGTTAGATACAGAGTAAAGCTCCCTCTACACTGTCCCCATCAAACACTCCGAGGACAGGTACAGCACGGGGTTAGATACAGAGTAAAGCTCCCTCTACACTGTCCCCATCAAACACTCCCAGGACAGGTACAGCACGGGGTTAGATACAGAGTAAAGCTCCCTCTACACTGTCCCCCATCAAACACTCCCAGGACAGAAATAGCACAGGGATAGATGCAGAGTGAAGCTCACTCTACACTGTCCCGATCAAACAATTCCCAGGATAGATACAGCATGGAGCTAGATACAGAGTAAAGCTCCCTCTACATTGTCGCCATTAAATACTCCCAGGACAGATACAGCAAGGCTTTAAATGCAGAGTAAAGCTGCATCGACACTGTCCCCTTCATACACTCCCAGGACAGATACAGCACGGGGTTAGATACAGAGTAAAGCTCCCTCGGCACTGTCCCCATCAAACACTCCTACGACAGATACAGCACGGGATTAGATACAGAGTAAAGCTCCCTCTACACTGTCCCCCATCAAATACTCCCAGGACAGGTCCAGCACGGTGTTACATACAGAGTAAAGCTCCCTCTACACCGTCCCCATCAGACACTCCCAGGACAGGTACAGCACGGGGTTAGAAACAGAGTAAAGCTCCCTCGACACTGTCCCCATCAATCACTCCCAGGACGGGTACAGCACGGGGTTAGATACAGAGTAAAGCTCCCTCGACACTGTCCCCATCAAACACTCCCAGGACGGGTACAGCACGGGGTTAGATACAGAGTAAAGCTCCCTCGACACTGTCCCCATCAAACACTCCCAGGACGGGCACAGCACGGGGTTAGATCCAGAGTAAAGCTCCCTCGACACTGTCCCCATCAAACACTCGCAGGATAGGTGCAGCACGGGGGTAGATGCAGAGTAATGCTCCCTCTACGCTGTCCCCTTCAAACACTCCCAGGACAGGTACAGCATGGGGTTAGATACAGAGTAAAGCTCCCTCTACACTGTCCCCTTCAAAGACTCCCAGGACATGTACAGCACGGGGTTAGATCCAGAGTAAAGCTCCCTCTACAGTGTCCCCATCAAACACTCCCAGGACAGGGACAGCACGGGGTTCGATACAGAGTAAAGCTCCCTCTACACTTTCCCACATCAAACACTCCCAGGATTGATACAGCATGGAGTTAGACACAGAGTAAAGCTCCCTCGACACTGCCCGCATCAAACACTCCCAGGACAGGTACAGCACGGGGTTAGATACAGAGTAAAGTTCCCTCTACACTGTCCCCATCAAACACTCTCAGGATAGGTCCAGCACAGGGTGAGATACAGAGTAAAGCTCCCTCCGCACTGTCCGCATCACACACTCCCTGGACAGGTACAGTACGGGGTTAGATGCAAAGTAAAGTTCCCTCTCCACTGTCCCCATCAAACACTCCCAGGACAGGTACAGCACAGGGTTAGATACAGAGTAAAGCTCCCTCTACACTGTCCCCATCAAACACTCCCAGGACAGTTACAGCACGGGGTTAGATACAGAGTAAAGCTCCCTCTGCACTGTCCCCCATCAAACACTCCCAGGACAGGTACAGCACAGGGTTAGATACAGAGTAAAGCTCCCTCTACACTGTCCACATCAAACACTCTCAGGACAGGTGGAGCACGGGGTTAGATACAGAGAAAAGCTCCCTCTGCACTGTCCCCATCAAACACCCCCAGGACATGTTCAGCATGGGGTTACAGAATAAAGCTCCCTGCACACTGTCCCCATCAAACTCACACAGGACAGATACAGCACGGGGTTAGATACAGAGAAAAGCTCCCTCTACACTGTCCCCATCAAACACCCCCAGGACATGTTCAGCATGGGGTTACAGAATAAAGCTCCCTGCACACAGTCCCCATCAAACACACCCAGGACAGACACAGCACGGGTTTAGATACAAAGTAAAGTTCCCTCTACACTGTCCCCATCAAATAGTCCCAGGACAGATAGAGCACGGGGTTTGATGCAGAGTAAAGCTCCCTCTACACTGTCCCCATCACACACTCCCAGGACAGGTACAGCACGGGGTTAGATACAGAGTAAAGCTCCCTCTACACTGTCCACATCACACACTCCCAGGACAGGTACAGCACAGGGTTAGATACAGAGTAAAGCTCCCTCCACACTGTCCCCATCAAACACTGCCAGGACAGGTACAGCACGGGGCTAGATATAGAGTAAAGCTACCTCCACACTGTCCCCATCAAACACTCCCAGGATAGATACAGCACGGGGTTAGATACAGAGTAAAGATCCCTCTACACTGTCCCCATCACACACTCCCAGGACAGGTAGAGCACGGGGTTAGATACAGAGTAAAGCTCCCTCTACACTGTCCCCATCAAACACTCCCAGGATAGATACAGCACGGGGTTAGATACAGAGTAAAGCTCCCTCTACACTGTCCCCATCAAACACTCCCAGGATAGATACAGCACGGGGTTAGATACAGAGTAAAGCTCCCTCCACACTGTCCCCATCAAACACTCCCAGGACAGGTACAGCACGGGGTTAGATGGAGAGTAAAACCCCCTCTACACTGTCCCCATCAAACACTCACAGGACATGTTCAGCATGGGGTTACAGAATAAAGCTCCCTGCACACTGTCCCCATCAAACACACACAGGACAGATACAACACGGGGTTAGATACAGAGTAAAGCTCCCTCTGCACTGTCCCCATCAAACACACACAGGACAGATACAACACGGGGTTAGATACAGAGTAAAGCTCCCTCTGCACTGTCCTCATCAAACACACACAGGACAGATACAACACGGGGTTAGATACAGAGTAAAGCTCCCTCTACACTGACCCCATCAAACACTCCCAGGACAGATAGAGCATGGGGTTAGATACAGAGTAAAGCTCCCTCTACACTGTCCCCATCAAACACGCCCAGGACAGATAGAGCATGGGGTTAGATACAGAGTAAAGCTCCCTCTATACTGTCCCCTACCAAACACTCCCTGGACAGGTAGAGCACGGAGTTCGATACAGAGTAAAGCTCCCTCTATACTGTCCCCCTTCAAACACTCCCAGGACAGGTACAGCACGGTGTTAGATACTGAGTAAAGTTCCCTCTACACTGTCCCCATCAAACACATCCAGGACAGGAACAGCACGGGGTGAGGTACCCAGAAACGACCCCTCTACACTGTCCCGATCAAATATTCCCAGGACAGGTACAGCACGGGGTTAGATACAAAGTAAAGTTCCATCTACACTGTCCCCATCAATCACTCCCAGAACAAGGACAGCATGGGCTAGGTACAGGATAAAGTTCCCTCTCCACTGTCCGCATCACACACTCCCTGGACTGGTGCAGCACGGGGTTAGATGCAAAGTAAAGTTCCCTCTACACTGTCCCCATCAAACACTCCCAGGACAGGTACAGCACGGGGTTAGATACAGAGTAAAGTTCCCTCTACACTGTCCCCATCATTGTGTGCGAGTGAGAGAGAATATGTGCGTGTTTGTGTGTGTGTGAGAGAGAGAGGGAATGTGTGAGAGACAGTGTTTGAGAGAGACAGAGAGTGTGCGAGAGAGAGACTGTGTGTGTGAGTGTGTGTGAGAGAGTGTATATGTGAGAGAGTGTGAGAGAGTGCATGAGAGAGTGTGTGAGCATAACAGTGTGTGTGTGAGAGAGAGAGAGTACGTGTGTGAGAGAGAGTACGTGTGTGAGAGAGAGTGTGTGTGTGAGAGAGAAAGTACGTGTGTGAGAGAGAGTGTGTGTGTAAGAGAGAGAGCGTGTGTATGTGTGAGTGCGTAAGAGTGCGCGTGTGTATGAGAGAGAGTCTTGTGTGTGAGAGAAAGAGCGCGTGTATGTGTGGGTGTGAGTGTGTCTGTGTGAGAGAGTGCATGTGTTCGAGAGTGTGTGAGCGTGAAAGAGTGTGTGTGACAGTGTGTGTGTGTGAGAGAGAGAGTGTGTGTGTGAGAGAGAGAGTGTGTGTGTGTGAGAGAGAGTGTGTGTATGTGTGTGTGTGAGATTATGTGTGTGTCTGAGAGTGTGTAAGAGAGAGAGTGTGTGTGAGCTGATCTTTCTCTACACCCTATCGGTAACTGCAACACTATATTCTACACCCTTTCCTCTCCTTCTCCCTGTGTACTCTACGTACGGAATGTTTTGTCTGTATAGCGCACAAGAAACAATACTTTTCACTGCATCCCAATACAAATCAATCAAATCAAATCAAATTAACACGGTGAAGTTTGGACCCTGTGGGGTGACAGTTGTCTGAATACAGATTCTATCTTATTGTAACATTCAGGTACCACGTGTACTGAGCTCACCAGCGTTCTGTCTGTATTGTGTGAATCCAGTCTTGAAATATCCACTCATGTTGCTAATTCTGCCAAGACAGAAACAGAAAGAATGTTTGAATTCTCCGTGATTAGACCCCTTAACGATAAACAACATGGTGGATGAGAGGGATAGAGAGAGAGAGGAAGAGAGAGAGAGATGGAGCGATGCAGAGTAACAGAGAGATAGGGAGAGGGAGCAATGCAGAGAGTAACAGTTAGACAGTGAGGAATAGAGATTAATTCAGATGGATAGTGAGTGACAGGGGAGTCCGAGACGCTACATAAGCAAGGTAAAGATTTGAAAATGGGGGAGTGTTTCTTACCCACTTTTAAAAGACAATCCACACTCACACCAGTCACATTTCACACTCTCTGCTCAGTCCTGTGTTGGGGGGTGTTGAGTGTGGGATCAGTGTTTGCTTTTCTCAAACCGCACTGATATTCCCAACAAGGGCAAGAGGTTTCAGTGTTAAAAAATGTAAACATTTCAAAACAAAAGCAGACAGGATTTGGTTAAATCTCACGGGATCCAGGGTGAGGTAGCCAAATTGATATAAAATAGGCTTGATGACAGAAGGTTGTTGTAGAGGGTTGTTTTTTTGTCAAACTGGAGGCCTGTGACCAGCGGGGTGCCTCAGGGATCGGTGCTGGGTCCACTGTTATTTGTCATTTATATTAATGATTTGGATGAGAATTTAGGAGGCATGGTTCGTACGTTTGCAAATGACACCAACATTTATGGCATAGTGGACAGTGAAGAAGGTTATCTAGGATTGCAACGGGATCTTGATCAATTAGGCCAGTGGGCTGATGAATGGCAGATGGAGTTTAATTTAGATAAATGCGAGGTGATGCATTTTGGTGGATTGAACCAACGCAGGACTTACTCAGTTAATGGTAGGGTGTTGGTGAGAGTTACAGAACAAAGAGATCTCGGGGTACAGATTGATAGCTCCTTGAAAGTGGAGTCACAGGTGGATAGAGTGGTGAAGAAGGCATTCCACATGCTTGGTTTCATTGGTCAGAACATTGAATACAGGAGTTGGGACGTCTTGTTGGAGTTATACAAGGCATTGGTAAGACCACACTTGGAATGCTGTGTATTGTTTTGGTCACCCTATTATAGAAAGGATATTTTTAAACTAGAAAGTGCGCAGAAAAGAATTACTGGGATGCTACAGGGTCTTGATGGTTTGAGTTATAATGAGAGGCTGGATAGTCTGGGACTTTTTGTCTTTGAGTTGACTTAGGCGTGGTCTTATAGAGGTCTATAAAATAATGAGGCATAAATATAGCAGCTTTATAGAACCTCAGTTAATCCGCACTTGGAATATAGTGTTCAATTCTGGTCGACACACTACCAGAAAAATGTGGAGGCTTTGGAGAGGATTCAGAAAAGATTTACCAGGATGTTGCCTGGTATGGAGGGCATTAGCTATGAGGAGAGGTTGGAGAAACTTGATTTGTTCTCATTGGAACGACAGAGGTTGAGGGGTGAACTGGTAGAAGTCTACAAGATTATGAGGGGCATGGTCAGAGTGGATATTCAGAAGCTTTTTCTCTGGGTCGAAGAGTCAATTACTCGGGGGCATAAGTTTCAGGTGCGAGAGGCAAGGTTTAAAGGAGATGTACGAGGCATGTTTTTTACACAGAGGGTGGTGTGCCTGGAACTCACTGCCGGGGAGGTAGTGGAAGCAGACACAATCGTGAGTTTTACGGAGTGTCTGGACAAATACATGAAATGGATGGGAATAGAGGGATATGGTCCCCGGAAGGGTAGGGGGTTTTAGTTCAGTCAGGCAGCATGGTTGGTGCAGGCTTGGAGGGCCGAAGGGCCTGTTCCTGTGCTGTAATTTTTGTTGTCCTTTGATAAGCTCGTCAACATCTTTTCCAAAAGGGAGAGGAGTCTAAAATTAGAGGGCACAGGTTTAAGGTGAGAGAGGAGAGGGTCCAGAGGGCAATTCTTTTCACACAGAGGGTGGTGAGGAATTGGAACAAGCTGCCAGAGGTCGTAGTAGCGGCGGGTACAATTTTATATTTTAGAAAGCATTTAGACAGTTATATTGGGAAGATTGGTATGGAGGGATATATGTCAAACAGGCAAATGGTACTAGCTTAATGGTAAAATCTGGGTGGCATGGACAAGTTTGGCCAAAGGGCTTGTTTCCAATGTGTAAATCTTTATGTCTCTACCCCGCTGGGCCCTGTAAGAACTCTCTGAGTTTGAATGAGATCACCTCTCATTCTTCCAAAGTGCATAAAATAAAAGTCCAGTCTATTGAATCTTTCCTCAGGGGGCACTCCCTCCACCCCTGGAATTAATGCAGTTAAACGTCATTGAAGTCTCTCAACAAGAATGTATTTCCTTAGGTAAGAGGATAAAACTGTACACAACACTGTGTGTGTGGTTAAAGCCCCAGTTTGTGTCTTAGTTTGACTGTATTTGGACACAAACTCACACACCACACATGTGGATAAATGTGATGTTTTCCACTTTGAACGGAGAAACAGAATGGCAGAGTATAGGTTAAATGGTGATAGATTGGGAATGATGGTGTACAAAGGGACCTGGATGTCCTTATACACCAGTCACTGGAAGTGAGCGTGCAGGTAAGCAAGCAGTTAGGAAGACCAATGGGATGTTGTCCTTCTTTGCAAGAGGATGTGAGTCCAGGAGCAAGGATGTCTTACTGCAGCTGTACAGGGCCTCAGTGAGACCACACCTGCAGTATTGTGTACAGTTTTGCTCTCCTTATCTGAGAAAGCATTGAAGAAAATTGCTCACTGTGAACAAACCTAAAAAAGCTGACTGATGTTTCATTCTAGATTCTCAGAGGGAGAGAGAGAGAGATTCAGAGAAAACACAGGCTGAGTGAGTGAGAAAAAGGGAGTGACAAAGATCAAGAGGGGGACCGAGAGATAGTGAGTGAAAGAAATATATTAGTCAGAGCGCATCGGAAAAGGAGGATTGGAATTTGTCAGCCTTGCTTTATGGAAAGCTTTAGTGTTTGGTCAGAATGTTAACACGGTGAAGTTTGGAGTCTCTGGGATGACAGTTGTCTGAATACAGATTCTATCTCATTGTAACATTAATGTACCACGTGTACTGAGCTCACCAACATTTGCAAACCATCGTTTGAAGAAAGCTTGCTGTTTTATTGTATGAATCCAGCCCTTTGGAAATATAGTCAGTCTTATTCAGGAAAAGGACAAGCTAATTTCAGAGGGAGAGATACAGATACACAGGCAGGCTGAGACTGAAACAGGATGGGATTGTGCTGTACAGGTTTCAGAGCTGACACTGAGACACACACAAGATGTACAGTCGCAGATTGTACCTGACACTTACAAAGAAACGTCGCAAATAGGAACAGGAGGAGACCATTCGGCCCATCGAGCCTGCACCGACAACAATCCCACCCTATCCCCGTAACACCACACATTTACCCTGCTGATCCCCCCCGAAACTAGGGTCAATTTGTCACGGCCAATCAACCAACCTGGGCATCTTTTGACTGTGGGAGGAAACCGGAGCACCCGGAGGAAACCATGATCAGCCATGGTCACAATGGATGGCGGAGCAGGATGGAAGGGCTGAATGGCCTCCACCTGTTCCTATTTTCTATGTTTCTTTGTAAGTTCCACGTGGCAAAGTGTTTCTTCATTTCACTCCTAAAAGTCTAAAATACCAAACATTGTCTAAAATCAAATGTCCCCCAAGTCCTAGACTCCCCAACCAGCAGAAAATGTTCCTCTTTATCAGCATCTGTGGGTCATCCTGACTCGAAACATTGGCTCCATTCCCTCTCCACAGATGCTGTTTAATGCGTTTCACTGCATTAAAACCTGCTGAGATTTTCTGTTTTTGTTTCAGCGCCTGTTCGGCGACACTGAGGGAGAATTTAGCATGGCCAACGCACCCTAACCATCGTGTCTTTCGAACTGTGGGGGGAAAGTGGAGCAGGCGGAGGAAACCCACGCAGACACGGGGAGAATGTACAGACTCCGCACAGACAGTGACCCAAGCCTGGAATCGACCCCGGGTCCCTGGCGCTCTGAGGCAGCAGTGCTAACCTCTGTGCCACCCATGATTCCTGCATCTGCAGTATTCTGT
>NW_027591014.1:7500-15000 GCF_964213995.1 Mustelus asterias | reverse complement strand
GAAAAGGGCAAGCTAATTTCAGAGGGAGAGATACAGATACAGAGGCAGACTGGGACTGAAACAGGATGGGATTGTGCTGTACAGGTTTCAGAGCTGACACTGAGACACACACAAGATGTACAGTCGCAGATTGTACCTGACACTTCCAAAGAAACGTAGCAAATAGGAACAGGAGGAGACCATTCGGCCCATCGAGCCTGCACCGACAACAATCCCACCCTATCCCCGTAACACCACACATTTACCCTGCTCATCCCCCCCGAAACTAGGGTCAATTTGTCACGGCCAATCAACCTAACCCGGGCATCTTTTGACTGGAGGAGGAAACCGGAGCACCCGGAGGAAACCATGATCAGCCATGGTCACAATGGATGGCGGAGCAGGATGGAAGGGCTGAATGGCCTCCACCTGTTCCGATTTTCTATGTTTCTTTGTAAGTTCCACATGGCAAAGTGTTTCTTCATTTCACTCCTAAAAGTCTGAAATACTAAACATTGTCTAAAATCCAATGTCCCCCAAGTCCTGGACTCCCCAACCAGCAGAAAATGTTCCTCTTTATCAGCATCTGTGGGTCATCCTGACTCGAAACATTGGCTCTATTCTCTCTCCACAGATGCTGTCAGACCTGCTGAGATTTTACACCAATTTCTGTTTTTGTTTCAGTTTTACGTTTAAGTTTACTTATTAGTGTCACAAGTAGGCTTACATTAACACTGCAATGAAGTTACTGTGAAAATCCCCCAAGTCGACACACTCCGCCACCTGTTCGGCTCCACTGAGGGAGAATTTAGCATGGCCAACGCACCCTAACCAGACTGTGGGAAGAAAGTGGAGCAGCCGGAGGAAACCCACGCAGACACGGGGAGAATGTACAGACTCTGCACAGACAGTGACCCAAGCGTGGATTCGACCCCGGGTCCCTGGTGCTCTGAGGCAGCAGTGCTAACCTCTGTGCCACCCATGATTCCTGCATCTGCAGTATTTTGCTCTTAGCTTTCTTCTTTATTAACCCTCTCCATTGCGCTTTTTATTTTGAAGGGTTTCATTAAATCACTCCTTAACCTCAATCCCAGTGTTTCAGAGTAAATCTTCATCGACACAAAAACCATACAATCACCACAGTGCAGAAGGAGGCCATTCAGCCTATCGGGTCTGTACTGACTCTCCGAAAGAGCATCTATCCGCATAACGCCGTGCATTTACCAGAGCTAATTCCCCAAACCGACACATCCCTGGACATTAAGGGGCAATTTAGCATAGCCAATCAACCTAAACCGCACACCTTTGGAGTGTGGGAGGAAACCGGGGCACCCGGAGGAAACCCACGCAGACACGGGGAGAATGTGCAAACTCCACACAGACAGTCACCCGAGGCTGGAATTGAACCCGGGTTCCTGGCGCTGTGAGGCAGCAGTGCCAACCACTGTGCCATTGTACCACCCTGCTCAGAAAACACTTCCAACCCAAACACAACACACAGAGTAAAATCCCCTCTGCTCTGTCCAAGGAATTTTTAATTGCAGATTTTTAGATTGACTTTTAGGAAAAACAGAACTCAAATTGCTCAGCATCCCAGTGTGGACTCTTGATTATTTCAACCAGGATCTCAACCCTAAAGATTTAAATATGAAGTTTAAGCTGTGGATACAGTTGTGTCTGTCTGTCTCAGAGTTTGTGTATTCAGTCTTTCACTGCCTTTTAAACTTATCTGAAGAATTTGAATGCTGGATGTTGCTTAATCATTCCTTTCTCTCAGCACATGGAACTGGTGAAACTTCAAGGGTCACAATCTAATGTCAGGAACAAAGAACTGTATCTTTATTCATCCATCATTTCCAATCTCTGAATAGATCACACACATTTCCAGAATGCAGGAAGCTCTCAATGGAAACTGCTTCCAATTATTCCCCAATACAATTGTTCACACTTTACTGTGAACTACATTCCACTGACATTCCCAAAGCAGCCACAGAAAAGTGACTGGTTATTTTGAACATTGAAACTGAACTATATTAACTTACGATTCACTCACATTGTACAGAAATGTTGACCCTGTGGGATGACAGTTTGGGAGTAACATTGCAACATTAAGGTGCCCTGCGTATTGTGTTTGACAACATTTGCAGCATTTCCAAAATATCAGCGACATTGCTGTGTGTATTGTGTGAATCCAGCTGTGAAATATCCACACATATTGAACTCCCACTGCTGCTGCCTTTTCATCATTTATAAACACACAAACTAGAAGCAGGAGGAGGCCATTCGGCCCTTCCAGCCTGCTCCAACATTCATTATGATCATGGCTGATCATCAAATTCAACATCCTGATCCCACTTTAGCCCCAAGAGCTCTATCCAATTACTGGATAAAATTAGATCCCTGTTTGTTCCCACATTGAAGCGATCGAAGAGTGGATTCATCAAGTGTTTTGGTGCAGAGAAAACCTCCCTCGACACTGTCCCCATCAAACGCTCCCAGGACAGATACAGCACAGGGTTAGATACAGAGTAAAGCTCCCTCTCTACTGTCCCCATCAATCACTCCCAGGACAACCACAGCATGGGCTCGGTACATGGTAAAGTTCCCTCTACACTGTCCCCATCAAACACATCCAGGACAGGAACAGCACGGGGTTAGATACCCAGTAAAGCCCCCTCGAGACTGTCCCCATCAAATAGTCCCAGGACGGATAAAGCACGCGGTTTGATGCAGGGTAAAGCTCCCTCTACACTGTCCCCATCAAACACTCCCTCTGCATTGCCCCCCATCCAACAAAGAACAAAGAACAGTACAGCACAGGAAACAGGCCCTTCGGCCCTCCAGGCCTGTGCCGCTCCTTGGTCCAACTAGACCAATCGTTTGTATCCCTCCATTCCCAGGCTGCTCATGTGACTATCCAGGTAAGTCTTAAACGATGTCAGCGTGCCTGCCTCCACCACCCTACTTGGCAGCGCATTCCAGGCCCCCACCACCCTCTGTGTAAAAAACGTCCCTCTGATGTCTGAGTTATACTTCGCCCCTCTCAGCTTGAGCCCGTGACCCCTCGTGATCGTCACCTCCGACCTGGGAAAAAGCTTCCCACTGTTCACCCTATCTATACCCTTCATAATCTTGTACACCTCTATTAGATCTCCCCTCATTCTCCGTCTTTCCAAGGAGAACAACCCCAGTTTACCCAATCTCTCCTCATAGCTAAGACCCTCCATACCAGGCAACATCCTGGTAAACCTTCTCTGCACTCTCTCTAATGCCTCCACGTCCTTCTGGTAGTGCGGCGACCAGAACTGGACGCTGTACTCCAAATGTGGCCTAACCAGCGTTCTATACAGCTGCATCATCAGACTCCAGCTTTTATACTCGATACCCCGTCCTATAAAGGCAAGCATACCATATGCCTTCTTCACCACCTTCTCCACCTGTGTTGCCACCTTCAAGGATTTGTGGACTTGCACACCTAGGTCCCTCTGTGTTTCTATACTCCTGATGACTCTGCCATTTATTGTATAACTCCTCCCTACATTATTTCTTCCAAAATGCATCACTTCGCATTTATCCGGATTAAATTCCATCTGCCACCTCTCCGCCCAATTTTCCAGCCTATCTATATCCTGCTGTATTGCCCGACAATGCTCTTCGCTATCCGCAATTCCAGCCATCTTCGTGTCATCCGCAAACTTGCTGATTACACCAGTTACACCTTCTTCGAAATCATTTATATATATCACAAATAGCAGAGGTCCTAGTACAGAGCCCTGCGGAACACCACTGGTCACAGACCTCCAGCCGGAAAAAGACCCTTCGACCACTACCCTCTGTCTCCTATGGCCAAGCCAGTTCTCCACCCATCTAGCGACTTCTCCTTGTATCCCATGAGCCTTAACCTTCTTAACCAACCTGCCATGTGGGACTTTGTCAAATGCCTTACTGAAATCCATATAGACGACATCCACGGCCCTTTCTTCATCAACCGTTTTTGTCACTTCCTCAAAAAACACTACCAGGACAGGTACAGCATGGGGTTAGATACAGAGTAAGGCTCCCTCTACACTGTCCCCATCAAACACTCCCAGGACAGGTGGAGCACGGGGTTAGATAGAGAGTAAAACTCCCTCTACACTGTCCCCATCAAACACTCACAGGACATGTTCAGCATGGGGTTACAGAATAAAGCTCCCTTCACACTGTCCCCATCAAACACACACAGGACAGATACAGCATGGGGTTAGATACAGAATAAAGCTCCCTGCACACTGTCCCCATCAAACACCCCCAGGATAGTTACAGCACGGGGTTAGATACAGAGTAAAGCTCCCTCTACACTGTCCCCATCAAACACTCCCAGGACAGGTACAGCACGGGGTTAGATACAGAGTAAAGCTCCCTCCACACTGTCCGCATCAAACACTGCCAGGACAGGTACAGCACGGGGCTAGATATAGAGTAAAGCTCCCTCCACACTGTCTCCATCAAACACTCCCAGGACAGGTACAGCACGGCGTTAGATACAGAGTAAAGCTTCCTTTACATTGTCCCCATCAAACACACCCAGGATAGATACAGCACAGAGTTTGATACAGAGTTAAGCTCCCTCTACACTGTCCGCATCAAACACTCCCAGGACAGGTACAGCACGGGGTTAGATACAGAGTAAAGCTCCCTCTACACTGTCCCCATCAAACACCCCCAGGACAGAGAGAGCACGGGGTTAGATGGAGAGTAAAACCCCCTCTACACTGTCCCCATCAAACACTCACAGGACATGTTCAGCATGGGGTTACAGAATAAAGCTCCCTGCACACTGTCCCCATCAAACACACACAGGACAGATACAACACGGGGTTAGATATAGAGTAAAGCTCCCTCTGCACTGTCCCCATCAAACACTCCCAGGACAGGTACAGCACGGGGTTAGATACAGAGTAAAACTCCCTCTATACTGTCCCCATCAAACATTCCCAGGACAGATGGAGCATGGGGTTAGATACAGAGTAAAGCTCCCTCTACACTGTCCCCATCAAACACACACAGGACAGATAGAGCATTGGGTTAGATACAGAGTAAAGCTCCATCTACACTGTCCCCATCAAACATACCCAGGACAGATAGAGCATGAGGTTAGATACTGAGTAATGCTCCCTCTACACTGTGCCCATCAAACACTCCCAGGACAGGTACAGCACGGGGTTAGATACAGGGTAAAGCTCCCTCTGCACTGTCCCCATCAAACACTCCCTGGACAGGTACAGCACGGGGTTAGATACAGAGTAAAGCTCCCTCTGCACTGTCCCCATCAAACACTCTCAGGACAGGTACAGCATGGGGTTAGATACAGATTAAAGCTCCCTCTACACTGTCCCCATCAAACACTCCCAGGACAGGTACAGCATGGGGTTAGATACAGAATAAAGCTCCCTCGACACTGTCCCCCATCAAACACTCCCAGGACAGGTGCAGTTCAAAGTTAGGTACAGAGTAAAGCTCCCTCTACACTGTCCCCATCAAACACTCCCAGGACAGGTACAACACAGGGTTAGATACAGAGCAAAGTTCCCTCTACACTGTCCCCATCAAACACACCCAGGACAAGGACAGCATGGGCTAGGTACAGGGTAACGTTCCCTCTACACTGTCCCCATCATTGTGTGTGAGTGAGAGAGAATATGTGTGTGTTTATGTGTGTGTGCAAGAGAGAGGGAATGTGTGGGATGCAGTGTTTGAGAGAGACAGAGAGTGTGCGAGAGAGAGACTGTGTGTGTGTGTGTGAGAGTGTATATGTGAGAGAGTGTGAGAGAGTGCATGAGAGAGTGCATGAGAGAGTGTGTGAGCATAAAAGAGTGTGTGTGTGAGAGAGAGAGTACGTGTGTGAGACAGAGTGTGTGCGCGAGAGAGAGAGCGTGTGTATGTGTGTGTGTATGGGGCGGCACGGTAGCACAGTGGTTAGCACTGCTGCTTCACAGCTCCAGGGTCCTGGGTTCGATTCCCGGCTTGGGTCACTGTCTGTGTGGAGTTTGCACATTCTCCTCGTGTCTGCCTGGGTTTTCTCCGGGTGCTCCGGTTTCCTCCCACAGTCCAAAGACGTGCGGGGTGGGTTGATTGGCCCGGTTAAAAATTGCCCCTTCGAGTCCTGAGATGCGTAGGTTAGAGGGATTAGCAGGTAAATATGTGGGGTAGGGCCTGGGAGGGATTGTGGTCGGTGCAGACTCGATGGGCCGAATGGCCTCCTTCTGCACTGTAGGTTTTCTATGATCTATGTGTCTGTGAGTGCGTAAGAGTGCGCGTGTGAATGAGAGAGAGTCTTGTGTGTGAGAGAAAGAGCGCGTGTATGTGTGGGTGAGAGTGTGTCTGTGTTAGAGAGTGTGTGTGGTAGCCAAATGGATAGCCAAATGGATATAAAATAGGCTTGATGACAGAAGACAGAGGGTGGTTGTAGAGGGTTGTTTTTTTGTCAAACTGGAGGCCTGTGACCAGCGGGGTGCCTCAGGGATCGGTGCTGGGTCCACTGTTATTTGTCATTGATATGAATGATTTGGATGAGAATTTAGGAGGCATGGTTAGTAAGTTTGCCGCTGGCACCAGGATTTGTGGCAGTGAAGGTGGTTATCTAGGGTTGCAATGGGATCTTGATCAATTGGGCCAGTGGGCTGATGAATAGCAGATGGAGTTTAATTTAGATAAATGCGAGGTGATGCATTTTGGTGGATCGAACCAGCACAGGACTTACTCAGTTAATGGTCGGGTGTTGGTGAGAGTTACAGAACAAAGGGATCTCGGGGTACAGATTGATAGCTCCTTGAAAGTGGGGTCACAGGTGGATAGAGTGGTGAAGAAGGCATTCCACACTCTTGGTTTCATTGGTCAGAACATGGAATACAGGTGTTGGGACGTCTTGTTGAAGTTATACAAGACATTGGTAAGACCACACTTGGAATGCTGTGTATTGTTTTGGTCACCCTATTATAGAAAGGATATTATTAAACTAGAAAGTGCACAGAAAAGAATTACTGGGATGTCACAGGGTCTTGATGGTTTGAGTTATAATGAGAGTCTGGAGAGTCTGGGACTGTTTTCCTTGAGTAGACTGAGGGGTGGTCTTATAAAGGTCTATAAAATAATGAGGCATAAATATAGCAGCTTTCCTAGAACCTCAGTTAATCCGCACTTGGAAGATAATGTGCAATTCTGGTCGACACACTACCAGAAAAATGTGGAGGCTTTGGAGAGGATTCAGAAAAGATTTACCAGGATGTTGCCTGGTATGGAGGGCATTAGCTATGAGGAGAGGTTGGAGAAACTTGGTTTGTTCTCACTGGAGCGACGGAGGTTGAGGGGAGACCTGAAAGAAGTCTGCAAGATTATGAGAGGCATGGACAGAGTGGATATTCAGAAGCTTTTTCCCAGGGTGGAAGAGTCAATTACTCAGGGCACAGGTTTAAAGTGCAAGGGGCAAGGTTTAAAGGAGATGTATGAGGCAACTTTTTTACACAGAGGGTGGTGGGTGCC